>NW_028171586.1:0-30000 GCF_963971535.1 Notolepis coatsorum
CCTCTGTCACACACCCTGCTCTGTCACACACCCTGCCCTGTCACACACCCTGCTCTGTCACACACCCTGCTCTGTCACACACCCTCCTCTGTCACACACCCTCCTCTGTCACACACCCTGCTCTGTCACACACCCTGCTCTGTCACACACCCTGCTCTGTCAACCCTCCCTGTCACACACCCTGCTCTGTCACACCCTGCTCTGTCACACACCCTGCTCTGTCACACACCCTGCTCTGTCACACACCCTGCTCTGTCACACACCCTGCTCTGTCACACACCCTGCTCTGTCACACACCCTGCTCTGTCACACACCCTGCCCTGTCACACACCCTGCTCTGTCACACACCCTGCTCTGTCCACACACCCCTTCTGTCACACACCCTGCCTCTGTCACACACCCTGCTCTGTCACACACCCTGCTCTGTCACACACCCTGCTCTGTCACACACCCTGCTCTGTCACACCCTCCCCCTGTCACACCCTGCTCTGGCACACACCCTGCTCTGTCACACCCCTGCTCTGTCACACACCCTCCTCTGTCACACACCCTCTCTTGTCACACACCCTGCTCTGTCACACACCTGCTCTGTCACACCCTGCTCTGTCACACACCCTCCTCTGTCACACACCCTGCTGTCACACACCCTCTCTGTCACACACCCTGCTCTGTCACACACCCTGCTCTGTCACACACCCTCCTCTGTCACACACCCTGCTCTGTCACACACCCTCCTCTGTCACACACCCTGCTCTGTCACACACCGTCTCACGACAGAGGAGGGAAGACGCCAAGAAAACACTGGAAACATTATGAAAGATTCTGTCAACTCAAATCTCCTCCTTCCAAAATGAGTAGATGCACATCCATGTGCCTACACGCATGTGGTGTGTGTGTGCGTGTTTACACAGTTACGACCCTTGATTCGTACACACACACACACACACACACACACACATACACACACACACACACACACACACACACACACACACACACACACACACACACACACACACACACACACACCCTTGAGCAACACACTGAAGCCCTAACTGCCCCCCCCCCCATGCCTTGCATAGTTGCGTCAGCCGTCGGTGTGTGTGTGTGAGTGATTGGGTGAATATTGTGAAGTTGTAAAGCGCTTTGTATAAAAGCAATATATAAATGCAGTCAATTTATCATTCACACACACACACACACACACACACACACACACACACACACACACACACACACACACACACACACACACACACACACACACACACACACACCCTTGAGCACACACAGAGAGAGAGACCAGGCTTTACATTTAGGGGTGTCTGTTCCTAGACTACATCCATCCTGTTACATTTACAACGGAAACACTGACATGGCCCTAGACTGCATGGGCAATATTTAACATGTGGGAGTGTGTCTCAGTGTGTTGTGTGTGTGTGTGTGTGTGTGTGTGTGTGTGTGTGTGTGTGTGTGTGTGTGTGTGTGTGTGTGTGTGTGTGGTGCGTGCGTGCGTGCGTGCGTGCGTGCGTGCGTGCGTGCGTGCGTGCGTGCGTGCGTGCGTGCGTGCGTGCTGCGTGCGTGCATGCGTGCGTGCGTGCGTGTGTGTGTGTGTGTATGTGTGTGTGTGTGTTTGTTTGTGTTTGTGTGTGTATCTCAGTTTGTGGGTGTGTGTGTGTGTTTATGTGTGTGCTTGCGCGTGTGTTTGTGTGTGTATCTCAGTGTGTGTGTGTTTATGCGTGTGCTTGTGCGTGTGTGTTTGTCTATGTATCTCAGTGTGTGTGTGTGTGTATCTCAGTGTGTGTGGGTGTGTATCTCAGTGTGTGTGTGTGTGTGTGTGCGTGTGTATCTCAGTGTGAGTGTGTGTGTGTGTGTGTGTGTGTGTGTGTGTGTGTGTGCGCGTGTATCTCAGTGTGAGTGTGTGTGTGTGTGTGTGTGTGTGTGTGTGTGTGTGTGTGTGTGTGTGTGTGTGTGTGTGTGTGTGTGTGTGTGTGTGTGTGTGATTGTGAGTGTGTGTGTGTGTTTGGGAGAGAGAGTTATCTTCTCTTCCTACAAGACAGTATAGTGTACAGAGAATTTACAGAGACATATTGGAAAAACTGGGGCAGCCGATATGGGAAGAGGATAAGCTAAAAACAGACTGTGGAGAAAGAGAGAGGGAGAGAGACAGAGAGAGAGAAGAGAAGAGAGAGAGAGAGAGAGAGAGAGAGAGAGAGAGAGAGAGAGAGAGAGAGAGGAGAGAGAGGAGAGAGAGAGAGAGAGAGAGAACCGGGGGACAGTGGAAGCAGGTGAAAGTGAAACTGAATAGCAGAGAATATTCTACACCTATACATAACCTCAATGTGGAATAAGGTTACCGTTGTCAGTTGTCTTAAGACTTTTGCTTATCTTTCATATTTTAGCATGAGATATGTACCATATGTATTTTGCATTGTCACGAATTTCAGGTCAATATAATTGTTTTAAGATTTTGGGGAACAAAGTTTTCTTTATTATCTAAAGATGGTACTGTAAGTAAGGAATTGTGTTCATTCATAGTTAAAAGACCGTAGAGGTTGAGTACTTTCAAGTTGTTTTCCGGTTTGACTTTACAACTGCAAATACCGTACATAGGCTGAATTTGTCAAAACTGACTTATATGTTTCTTCAGTGCAAGGGTTAATTTGTTCTCCCAAAGAAAGAAAGACTGTCCTGTAGCCAGTCTCAAGTCTCAAGAGTTGTGAGGTGATCTAGGGCGGTCGGATGGCGTAGCGGAGATTGCGCTCGTCACCAATGCAAGAGGCTGCGGTCTCGACTCCCGGAGTCAGCATTGCATACGGCTTGGGCCGATCGTCATACTAACTCATTTGGCTGAGTTAGCGGGAGGAAGTCGAGGGTGGTAATCTGGCGTTGTGGACAGCAACGCCTACAGGTCAGGTCTGGGTGCCTGCTCAGCGAAAGGCAGGAAGTGGTGAAGGCAGCGTGACCTCCCACGTGTTACGCTTCATCAATGAGAGTCCTCGCTGCCAGGTGAAAAGAGAGCCACTGGCTGTCTCCACATGTGTCGGAGGAAGCGTGTGGTCTACTCTAGTGTGTTCATTAGATGGGTGAAATCCTCTTTCAGTGCCTCTGTGCCCCGTTTTCTTAGGCAGTTCGCCTCGCTGGTATACACCCATTAGCGTCTTTGAGATCAATATTTCATATTTTCGTCATGGTATTCACATTTCACCCACGGAGTCTTGGCTGGTGCTGTAGGACTCCGCTCAACTCTGCAACGCTTCAATACCGCCACCTCGTGGCCGATCGACGAATTGCCAAACCGGAAGTGCTTGGTCCGTCCCCTATTTTCGTCCGGCCACTCTGTGATCGTCCCGCGGCTCAATCCAGACACCGTGGATATCGATCTGTTGCCATAACTCAATAATGCACATTATTTGGACGTGTATTAGTAATATACAACCCGGCAATGGATCGCATCGATCAACATCCCATAATAGCGATCTTTTTGCTCCACTCTCATCACCCAACGCTACGAGGAGACTGGGGTGAGTTTCAGCGTTTTTCTTTACCATTTTCGATACAAACTGCTCTGATCAATATATAACCCATACTACATGAATCATTTAACGTCGGTCACGGAATTATAAACGCCCCCCCCTCCGTTCATCCGCGCATGATGAGTCATAACGTCTAGGACCGTGTACAGTTGACATTTTTTATCTGGCGTCGATCGGTATCAAACTGCATTTGATGGTCTAATATATGCATTTATGGCTATATCTCACGTTCTATGAAATACTGCAGAAAACGATAAAAACATATTTATACTCTAGACCGTATTTTTGTATAAATGTGTGAATGAAAAAGTAAAACGTTCCTACTTCCTGAACGATAGATAATTGATGTTGAATGGGCCATAGTAATGTCAATTTAGCAATACAATTTAAAAAGTTATAGCCCTGCAAAGAAGGTGAACATCTCCATAGACAAATAGAGCTGGCAGAGGATGGTTTAGGATGGGTACAATGCCCGGCGGAGAATGCTGTCAAAGTTAACACGGTATTAACGCCCGATTCTATTAACGCCACTATTTTTTTACTACACTTCACTCAGGTGTATTGTTGATGCTCTCATTGATACTATGTTTGTTTCTGAAGTGTGTGTGTGTGTGTGAGATATATAGAGAGAGAGGGGGGTGAGAGAGATGAGGAAGGGGCAAGAGAGCTGGGAGAGTGTGTGTGTGTGAGAGAGAGAGGGGGGGGGGTGTGATTACTCAGCCCTTGTGTGGGTGAATGTAACAAGTTCCTAACGTTTTCTTTCCCCTATTATTTCATGCACACTTTATTCATTGTCTTAAATTATTATTTTCTTTTAAGTTATTTTGTGCATCACTCTGTTTTGAATTTGATGCAAATTTGCAATGCATGAGGGTCATCCTTTTGTGTTAAATGGCTGCATAAAGCAAGCATTTGTTGACTCGCATGTTGATAAGAGTATTAAAACTTGGAACTTGAAAAAGATCCGTTTAAGGTAGAAAAAAAATAAATGCGATTAATTTGCGATTAATCGTGAGTTAACTATGGACAATCATGCGATTAATCGAGTTAAATATTTTAATCGATTGACAGCACTAACATATATATATAGTCAAATATAGTTTTGTTTTTTCATATTTTTTTGCATTCGATTAAGAGGTTGGCAGTCAACTACGGCTCCTTTCGATCGATTAGTCGACTATTCGACTAATCAAGGTCAGCCCTAGAATATATATATCGATATTTTAGAATGTATATCTCTGACTGTGTACTCTTATTCTTATTCTTCTATTTTAGATTTTTGACTACCTGAATGTTCATTGTGAGCGATCTGTGGTGCTGAATTTCCCTCAATAAAGTACTTCTACCCTATTCTATTCAATTTTGTTATGATGCCCCTCTAGCTCCAACAGTCCTTAAAGCTTGAGATTCTCTCCTCTGTTGCAGTGTTTAAAACCTTGATCTCCAACCTTTGTCAATCAAGTTGTATGTGTTTTAATTGATTTGCCATCCTTGCTCTTTGCCTCGTCTTGTTGTCTCTTTGTTATGATTTTACATGCTGTGTGATTTTATATGCTCGACGTGACTATAAACGAGGGAAACCTCGGTTGCCCTTAGAGTTTAAAATTAGGTTTGAAATTAAATGTAACAATATCGTGAGCCTGGAGTAGGACCTCACGCCATCCGTGCTCAGCTCTGAGAAACTCTAGGCGTCACCCGTCGCCATTTTGACCTTCAGCATTCATAGTGTTCTCACGACACGTTTTGTCATGCAATGTGGCACGAAATAGCCACCAGCTATTTGATTACAATCACCGGTTGCGTGCGACCGAAATGTCTGCGATATTGGATGCATTCAATATCTGTCGGCTAAAACCTTTATCTAGATGGGCGCTGTTGATTATTGACTGATTTGGGGGAAAATCAGACGTGCAGGTCTTTCGTCGACCGTCAACCTATCCACCGAGTTTGAAGCAAGTCTGAGAGGAAATTCCCTGGTAGCTGCACTTGCAGACATGCAGACAACCAACACAGATACAAGTGATTGCAATACAATACCCCAAGCCCTTTACACATGGGTGGAATGGGATATGATTCTACTCATGCATTCAACAAAGGAGCTGTTTTCCGATATACTTTATGACACTCGATGTACATAAGAGCCGAGGGTGCGTTCGTATAGGCAATCTGACACTCTGATTAAAATAAAGAGCATTTTGATGACTTTGGAACAGAATGCGACGTACCAGAGGGATTTACGAGCGGTTCAGATAACAGACGTGACGCAGGAAAGATGAAAAACATAAATAAATATGTCATGTTTAAGCTCCTCTCACAAGTCGACCTGAATCGACCCAGACTAAAATAAAGGGGAATTCCGACCCTATTTTCCAGGGGTGTAAAGTACTGTTTTTGGGGATTTGTACTTTACTCAAGTATTATTAGGTTTGTATACTTGTACTTTTACTCAATTACATTTCAGAGAAAAAAAACATATTTTTTACTCCTTACATTTAAAATTGGAGACTTGTGTGACTGGGAGACTTGTGTGACTGGGAGACTCGTGTGACTTGTGTGACTGGGAGACTTGTGTGACTGGGAGACTTGTGTGACTGGGAGACTTGTGTGACTGGGAGACTTGTGTGACTGGGAGACTCGTGTGACTTGTGTGACTGGGATACTTGTGTGACTAGGAAACTTGTGTGACTGGGAGACTCGTGTGACTGGGAGACTTGTGTGACTTGGTGACTTGTGTGACTGGGAGACTCATGTGACTGGGAGACTCATGTGACTGGGAGACTTGTGTGACTTGGTGACTTGTGTGACTGGGAGACTTGTGTGACTAGGAGACTTGTGTGACTGGGAGACTCGTGTGACTGGGAGACTTGTGTGACTTGGATACTTGTGTGACTGGGAGACTCGTGTGACTTGTGACTGGGAGACTTGTGTGACTGGGAGACTCGTGTGACTTGTGTGACTTGGAGACTTGTGTGACTTGGAGACTTGTGTGACTGGGATACGTGTGTGACTGGGAGACTCGTGTGACTGGAGACTTGTGTGTCTGGAGACTTGTGTGTCTGGGAGACTTGTGTGACTGGGAGACTTGTGTGACTGGGAGACTCATGTGACTTGTGTGACTGGGAGACGTGGTAAATACACAGGTCACAACATGTTTACAGGAACGTTTTGGAGTTGTATTTTGATTGTATTTGGAGTGTATTCCGTGACTGTAGGGCACTCGGGTAAATGTCTGACCCACTTCCAGTGATGAAGCTAAGCTAGGCTAACAGTCCAGGCGTTCCCTAAGCCTAATGCATGCAGAGAGACAAAAAATGTATGTATCTTCTTGTCTAACTTCAGGGAAGATGTTAAATAAGCTAATTTCCCAAAATGTCGGAGTTTTCCTTTAAGTACATTTGAAAGTAGAAACTTTTTTACTTTTACTCAAGTATGTTTTTAGCCAGATACTTTTACTTGAGTAAGATTTTGAGACGGTACCCATACTTTCACTTAAGTATAATTTCTGGGTACTTTTTACACCCCTGCTATTTTCCCAATTGTGTGGGGTCTAAATGAATAATAGGAACATGGTAATTTTGCAATTGGTCCAGTATTGAGGGAGATCACTTCAGCTAGCAGACTAAAAAAGGCCTGCAATGTAACCGCATGGGACAAACAATGCAAGTCAATATAAGTCCATTAGAAAAGCTTTTCTTTGCCACTGGCTCAGACTGTGATGATAAGACTCTTCTATTTATTTCATTACAGCCTGGCTCAAAAACAAGTCTATTGTTGTTGCAAGAAGAGTACTGTGGAATAAATGAGTTGGTGAGGAAGATTAGGTCGTCTTGTTGGGACTAAGTGTTGCGTTATCTAAATAGACTACCTTTGTTGGACAGGGACACGCTGAAAGTGTGGCTAGTTACAGTATGCTGCTAATGGATGAAGACACTGCCCGTACACTGAGCCTTGCAGACCATCGGGTCTGTAGCGATAATTCGTACCCTGATGACTACTGCCAGTCCAAGAGAAGACATCCTATACCAAAGCACTGCAGAAGAATGCTGTTCCAAGAGTGGAGAGACCTGCCACAGACAAAGAGGTATTAGTTAAAGTTATTGTGTTGACCTGGCATCAGTACACGTGAAAGCTTGGCAGGATAATGGCAAAAATCAACTGAGTCATGACTATTAAATATCTATATAGATTTATTTCCCCTTTGCGACTTCTTTTGTAAACGGCAGGCCGATTTTGCGCCTGCCAGCTGGAGCGAAGGACCAATTAGGAAAATTGTTGTCCCTATTATTAATTTAGACCCCACATGATGGAAAAATAGGGTCCAGGTTTAAAAATACCAGAATTACCTTTTAAATAAGGCAGTAGGTTCCCTGACAGAGAGAACAACAGATGGAAAATTCATCAGGCAAATCTTTATTATACAATTAACTAAACAGGCACAAAAAAGTGGGGAAAGCCAAACCCTTCCACCATGCTGTGAACTCACTTTTTCAGTGCTAGTGCAACATACATGTATCATGGCCAGGGGTGTAAAAAGTACAGAGAAATTATACTTAAGTATAATTATGTATGAGTACCATCTCAAAATCTTACTCAAGTAAAAGTCAGAGTATCTGGCTAAAAACACACTTGAGTAAAAGTAAAAAAAAAAGTTTCTACTTTTAAATGTACTTAACTTTTTTTTTATTCCGGGACAATGAAATGTTCAGTTTTTTCCTTTTAATCACTCGTACTATCGTTTGTGGCCATCTTCTGTAGCTTGTCACTCTGACTGTCTATTCTTCTGATAGCAGGTGTTTAATCAAAGATCCTGCTTTCTAGTCTTGCACAAGGACCAATCAGCATGGGTATGGGGCCTATGGGCGGGTTAATTTTCCATTGATGGGGATTTGATTGGCTGTTTTTAAATAAAGTGTGGCTGCAGGATTAATAACGTTAACGTTAGTTCGGCCAGAGAAACAAATATACTAATTAAAATGGTTGGACCTGCGAAATTTGTACTTTGTACTATGTAGGTCTGCATTTTAAATGTAAGGAGTAAAAAGTATGTTTTTTTTCTCTGAAATGTAATTGAGTAAAAGTACATGTATACAAACCTAATAATACTCGAGTAAAGTACAAATCCCCAAAAACAGTACATACGTATTGTAACAAAGTACAATTACTCAAGTACTTTACACCCCTGCTCATGGCCCTAAAAACACTCAAACTGTGAAATAAGACAATCCAGTCAGATTTTGCACCCAGTCTGTTTTCAGGTTGTTTGGAATTCCATCTTTGTGTTGTGAAAAAGCTCATTGCAATGCGCAGTTCTCGACTTGTGTGTGCACGTGAAAAAAGTGTGTGTACACAAACTTCATCATTTCTACCTAATGTTGAATCTAAAATGTGTTTTTGGACAAATTTGTAGTGGTAAGTTTGATATGATATTACAGGATCTTAAGTCATATTTGATCTACAATGCCTAGTTTGACAGTTTTATGAGAATTTTGTTTGATTGAGAGCTTGTAAATGTTCTCTCAACTTACTCTTAAACATTCTACCTAAAGTTTAACCTAAAATATATTTCCAACAACATTCAAGATGATTGATATGAATTCTGTTAGATCATTCACACGCAGGTCCGGTGCACGTTGTTGGGGAGCTACAGACACAGCCCGTTGAGAACAGGACTGACACAGAGAGATATAGAGGCTGATAGAATCAAAACAGGACTGAAACAGAGAGGTATAGAGGCTGCTAGAATGAGAACAGGACTGAAACAGAGAGGTATAGAGGCTGCTAGGATGAGAACAGGACTGAAACAGAGAGGTATAGAGGCTGCTAGGATGAGAACAGGACTGAAACAGAGAGGTATAGAGGCTGCTAGAATGAGAACAGGACTGAAACAGAGAGGTATAGAGGCTGCTAGAATGAGAACAGGACTGAAACAGAGGTATAGAGGCTGCTAGAATGAGAACAGGACTGAAACAGAGGTATAGAGGCTGCTAGAATGAGAACAGGACTGAAACAGAGAGGTATAGAGGCTGCTAGAATGAGAACAGGACTGAAACAGAGAGGTATAGAGGCTGCTAGAATGAGAACAGGACTGAAACAGAGGTATAGAGGCTGCTATAATGAGAACAGGACTGAAACAGAGGGGTATAGAGGCTGCTAGAATGAGAACAGGACTGAAACAGAGAGGTATAGAGGCTGCTAGAATGAGAACAGGACTGCAACAGTGAGGTATAGAGGCTGCTAGGATGAGAACAGGACTGAAACAGAAAGGTATAGAGGCTGCTAGAATGAGAACAGGACTGAAACAGAGAGGTATAGAGGCTGCTAGAATGAGAACAGGACTGAAACAGAGAGGTATAGAGGCTGCTAGAATGAGAAGAGGACTGGAACAGATGGGTATAGAGGCTGCTAGAATGAGAACAGGACTGAAACAGAGAGGTATAGAGGCTGCTAGAATGAGAACAGAACTGAAACAGAGAGGTATAGAGGCTGCTAGAATGAGAACATGACTGAAACAGACGGGTATAGAGGCTGCTAGAATGAGAACAGGACTGAAACAGAGAGGTATAGAGGCTGCTAGAATGAGAACAGGACTGAAACAGAGAGGTATAGAGGCTGCTAGAAAGAGAAAAGGATTGAAACAGAGAGGTATAGAGGCTGCTAGAATGAGAACAGGACTGAAACAGAGAGGTATAGAGACTGCTAGAATGAGAACAGGACTGAAACAGAGAGGTATAGAGGCTGCTAGAATGAGAACAGGACTGAAACAGAGAGGTATAGAGGCTGCTAGAATGAGAACAGGACTGAAATAGAGAGGTATAGAGGCTGCTAGAATGAGAACAGGACTGAAACAGAGGGGTACTGTATAGAGGCTGCTAGAATGAGAACAGGACTGACACAGAGAGGTATAGAGGCTGCTAGAATGAGAACAGGACTGAAACAGAGAGGTATAGAGGCTGCTAGAATGAGAACAGGACTGAAACATAGAGGTATAGATACTACTAGAATGAGAACAGGACTGAAACAGAGAGGTATAGAGGCTGCTAGAATGAGAACAGGACTGAAACATAGAGGTGTAGAGGCTGCTAGAATGAGAACAGGACTGAAACAGAGGTATAGAGGCTGCTAGAATGAGAACAGGACTGAAACAGAGAGGTATAGAGGCTGCTAGAATGAGAACAGGACTGAAACAGAGAGGTATAGAGGCTGCTAGAATGATAACAGGACTGAAACAGAGAGGTATAGAGACTACTAGAATGATAACAGGACTGAAACAGAGAGGTATAGAGGCTGCTAGAATGAGAACAGGACTGAAACTGAGAGGTATAGAAGCTGCTAGAATGAGAACAGGACTGAAACAGAGAGGTATAGAGACTGCTAGAATGAGAACAGGACTGAAACAGAGAGGTATAGAGGCTGCTAGAATGAGAACAGGACTGAAACAGAGAGGTATAGAGACTACTAGAATGAGAACAGGACTGAAACAGAGAGGTATAGAGACTGCTAGAATGAGAACAGGGCTGAAACAGAGAGGTATAGAGGCTGCTAGAATGAGAACAGGACTGAAACAGAGAGGTATAGAGGCTGCTAGAATCAAAACAGGACTGAAACAGAGGGGTATAGAGGCTGCTAGAATGAGAACAGGACTGAAACAGAGAGGTATAGAGGCTGCTAGAATGGGAACAGGACTGAAACAGAGAGGTATAGAGACTGCTAGAATGAGAACAGGACTGAAACAGAGAGGTATAGAGGCTGCTAGAATGAGAACAGGACTGAAACAGAGAGGTATAGAGGCTGCTAGAATCAAAACAGGACTGAAACAGAGGGGTATAGAGGCTGCTAGAATGAGAACAGGACTGAAACAGAGAGGTATATAGGCTGCTAGAATGAGAACAGGACTGAAACAGAGAGGTATAGAGGCTGCTAGAATGAGAACAGGACTGAAACATAGAGGTATAGAGACTACTAGAATGAGAACAGGACTGAAACAGAGAGGTATAGAGGCTGCTATAATGAGAACAGGACTGACACAGAGAGGTATAGAGACTGCTAGGATGAGAACAGGACTGAAACAGAGAGGTATAGAGGCTGCTAGAATGAGAACAGGACTGAAATAGAGAGGTATAGAGGCTACTAGAATGAGAACAGGACTGAAACAGAGAGGTATAGAGGCTGCTAGAATGAGAACAGGACTGAAACAGAGAGGTATAGAGGCTGCTAGAATGAGAACAGGACTGAAACAGAGAGGTATAGAGGCTGCTAGAATGAGAACAGGACTGAAAGAGAGGTATAGAGGCTGCTAGAATGAGAACAGGACTGAAACAGAGAGGTATAGAGGCTACTAGAATGAGAACAGGACTGAAACAGAGAGGTATAGAGGCTGCTAGGATGAGAACAGGACTGAAACAGAGGGGCATAGAGGCTGCTAGGATGATAACAGGACTGAAACAGAGGGGTATAGATGCTGCTAGAATGAGAACAAGATAGAAACAGAGAGGTATAGAGGCTGCTAGGATGATAACAGGACTGAAACAGAGGTATAGAGGCTCCTAGAATGAGAACATGACAGAAACAGAGGTATAGAGGCTGCTAGAATTAGAAGAGGACTGAAACAGAGAGGTATAGAGGCTGCTAGAATGAGCACAGGACTGAAACTGAGAGGTATAGAGGCTGCAAGAATGAGAACAGGACTGAAACAGAGAGGTATAGAGGCTGCTAGAATGAGAACATGACTGAAACAGAGAGGTATAGAGACTGCTAGAATGAGAACAGGACTGAAACAGAGAGGTATAGAGGCTGCTAGAATGAGAACAGGACTGAAACTGAGAGGTATAGAGACTGCTAGAATGAGAACAGGACTGAAACAGAGAGGTATAGAGGCTGCTAGAATGAGAACAGGACTGAAACTGAGAGGTATAGAGGCTGCAAGAATCTAAACAGGACTGAAACAGAGGGGTATAGAGGCTGCTAGAATGAGAACAGGACTGAAACAGAGAGGTATAGAGGCTGCTAGAATGAGAACATGACTGAAACAGAGAGGCATAGAGACTGCTAGAATGAGAACAGGACTGAAACAGAGAGGTATAGAGGCTGCTAGAATGAGAACAGGACTGAAACAGAGAGGTATATAGGCTGCTAGAATGAGAACAGGACTGAAACAGAGGTATAGATGCTGCTAGAATGAGAACAGGACTGAAACATAGAGGTATAGAGACTACTAGAATGAGAACAGGACTGAAACAGAGAGGTATAGAGGCTGCTAGAATAAGAACAGGACTGAAACATAGAGGTGTAGAGGCTGCTAGGATGAGAACAGGACTGAAACAGAGGGGTATAGAGGCTGCTAGGATGATAACAGGACTGAAACAGAGGGGTATAGATGCTGCTAGAATGAGAACAAAACAGAAACAGAGAGGTATAGAGGCTGCTAGGATGATAACAGGACTGAAACAGAGGTATAGAGGCTGCTAGAATGATAACAGGACTGAAACAGAGAGGTATAGAGGCTGCTAGAATGAGAACAGGACTGAAACAGAGGTATAGAGGCTGCTAGAATGAGAAAAGGACTGAAACAGAGAGGTATAGAGGCTGCTAGAATGAGAACAGGACTGAAACAGAGAGGTATAGAGGCTGCTAGAATGAGAACAGGACTAAAGCAGAGAGGTACTGTATAGAGGCTGCTAGAATGAGAACAGGACTGAAACAGAGAGGTATAGAGGCTGCTAGAATGAGAACAGGACTGAAACAGAGAGGTATAGAGGCTGCTAGGATGAGAACAGGACTGAAACAGAGAGGTATCGAGGCTGCTAGGATGAGAACAGGACTGAAACAGAGAGGTATAGAGGCTGCTAGAATGAGCACAGGACTGAAACTGAGAGGTATAGAGGCTGCAAGAATGAGAACAGGACTGAAACAGAGAGGTATAGAGGCTGCTAGAATGAGAACATGACTGAAACAGAGAGGTATAGAGACTGCTAGAATGAGAACAGGACTGAAACAGAGAGGTATAGAGGCTGCTAGAATGAGAACAGGACTGAAACTGAGAGGTATAGAGACTGCTAGAATGAGAACAGGACTGAAACAGAGAGGTATAGAGGCTGCTAGAATGAGAACAGGACTGAAACTGAGAGGTATAGAGGCTGCAAGAATCTAAACAGGACTGAAACAGAGGGGTATAGAGGCTGCTAGAATGAGAACAGGACTGAAACAGAGAGGTATAGAGGCTGCTAGAATGAGAACATGACTGAAACAGAGAGGTATAGAGACTGCTAGAATGAGAACAGGACTGAAACAGAGAGGTATAGAGGCTGCTAGAATGAGAACAGGACTGAAACAGAGAGGTATATAGGCTGCTAGAATGAGAACAGGACTGAAACAGAGGTATAGATGCTGCTAGAATGAGAACAGGACTGAAACATAGAGGTATAGAGACTACTAGAATGAGAACAGGACTGAAACAGAGAGGTATAGAGGCTGCTAGAATAAGAACAGGACTGAAACATAGAGGTGTAGAGGCTGCTAGGATGAGAACAGGACTGAAATAGAGAGGTATAGAGGCTACTAGAATGAGAACAGGACTGAAACAGAGAGGTATAGAGGCTGCTAGAATGAGAACAGGACTGAAACAGAGAGGTATAGAGGCTGCTAGAATGAGAACAGGACTGAAACAGAGAGGTATAGAGGCTGCTAGAATGAGAACAGGACTGAAAGAGAGGTATAGAGGCTGCTAGAATGAGAACAGGACTGAAACAGAGAGGTATAGAGGCTACTAGAATGAGAACAGGACTGAAACAGAGAGGTATAGAGGCTGCTAGGATGAGAACAGGACTGAAACAGAGGGGCATAGAGGCTGCTAGGATGATAACAGGACTGAAACAGAGGGGTATAGATGCTGCTAGAATGAGAACAAGATAGAAACAGAGAGGTATAGAGGCTGCTAGGATGATAACAGGACTGAAACAGAGGTATAGAGGCTCCTAGAATGAGAACATGACAGAAACAGAGGTATAGAGGCTGCTAGAATTAGAAGAGGACTGAAACAGAGAGGTATAGAGGCTGCTAGAATGAGCACAGGACTGAAACTGAGAGGTATAGAGGCTGCAAGAATGAGAACAGGACTGAAACAGAGAGGTATAGAGGCTGCTAGAATGAGAACATGACTGAAACAGAGAGGTATAGAGACTGCTAGAATGAGAACAGGACTGAAACAGAGAGGTATAGAGGCTGCTAGAATGAGAACAGGACTGAAACTGAGAGGTATAGAGACTGCTAGAATGAGAACAGGACTGAAACAGAGAGGTATAGAGGCTGCTAGAATGAGAACAGGACTGAAACTGAGAGGTATAGAGGCTGCAAGAATCTAAACAGGACTGAAACAGAGGGGTATAGAGGCTGCTAGAATGAGAACAGGACTGAAACAGAGAGGTATAGAGGCTGCTAGAATGAGAACATGACTGAAACAGAGAGGCATAGAGACTGCTAGAATGAGAACAGGACTGAAACAGAGAGGTATAGAGGCTGCTAGAATGAGAACAGGACTGAAACAGAGAGGTATATAGGCTGCTAGAATGAGAACAGGACTGAAACAGAGGTATAGATGCTGCTAGAATGAGAACAGGACTGAAACATAGAGGTATAGAGACTACTAGAATGAGAACAGGACTGAAACAGAGAGGTATAGAGGCTGCTAGAATAAGAACAGGACTGAAACATAGAGGTGTAGAGGCTGCTAGGATGAGAACAGGACTGAAACAGAGGGGTATAGAGGCTGCTAGGATGATAACAGGACTGAAACAGAGGGGTATAGATGCTGCTAGAATGAGAACAAAACAGAAACAGAGAGGTATAGAGGCTGCTAGGATGATAACAGGACTGAAACAGAGGTATAGAGGCTGCTAGAATGATAACAGGACTGAAACAGAGAGGTATAGAGGCTGCTAGAATGAGAACAGGACTGAAACAGAGGTATAGAGGCTGCTAGAATGAGAAAAGGACTGAAACAGAGAGGTATAGAGGCTGCTAGAATGAGAACAGGACTGAAACAGAGAGGTATAGAGGCTGCTAGAATGAGAACAGGACTAAAGCAGAGAGGTACTGTATAGAGGCTGCTAGAATGAGAACAGGACTGAAACAGAGAGGTATAGAGGCTGCTAGAATGAGAACAGGACTGAAACAGAGAGGTATAGAGGCTGCTAGGATGAGAACAGGACTGAAACAGAGAGGTATCGAGGCTGCTAGGATGAGAACAGGACTGAAACAGAGAGGTATAGAGGCTGCTAGAATGAGCACAGGACTGAAACTGAGAGGTATAGAGGCTGCAAGAATGAGAACAGGACTGAAACAGAGAGGTATAGAGGCTGCTAGAATGAGAACATGACTGAAACAGAGAGGTATAGAGACTGCTAGAATGAGAACAGGACTGAAACAGAGAGGTATAGAGGCTGCTAGAATGAGAACAGGACTGAAACTGAGAGGTATAGAGACTGCTAGAATGAGAACAGGACTGAAACAGAGAGGTATAGAGGCTGCTAGAATGAGAACAGGACTGAAACTGAGAGGTATAGAGGCTGCAAGAATCTAAACAGGACTGAAACAGAGGGGTATAGAGGCTGCTAGAATGAGAACAGGACTGAAACAGAGAGGTATAGAGGCTGCTAGAATGAGAACATGACTGAAACAGAGAGGTATAGAGACTGCTAGAATGAGAACAGGACTGAAACAGAGAGGTATAGAGGCTGCTAGAATGAGAACAGGACTGAAACAGAGAGGTATATAGGCTGCTAGAATGAGAACAGGACTGAAACAGAGGTATAGATGCTGCTAGAATGAGAACAGGACTGAAACATAGAGGTATAGAGACTACTAGAATGAGAACAGGACTGAAACAGAGAGGTATAGAGGCTGCTAGAATAAGAACAGGACTGAAACATAGAGGTGTAGAGGCTGCTAGGATGAGAACAGGACTGAAACAGAGGGGTATAGAGGCTGCTAGGATGATAACAGGACTGAAACAGAGGGGTATAGATGCTGCTAGAATGAGAACAAAACAGAAACAGAGAGGTATAGAGGCTGCTAGGATGATAACAGGACTGAAACAGAGGTATAGAGGCTGCTAGAATGATAACAGGACTGAAACAGAGAGGTATAGAGGCTGCTAGAATGAGAACAGGACTGAAACAGAGGTATAGAGGCTGCTAGAATGAGAAAAGGACTGAAACAGAGAGGTATAGAGGCTGCTAGAATGAGAACAGGACTGAAACAGAGAGGTATAGAGGCTGCTAGAATGAGAACAGGACTAAAGCAGAGAGGTACTGTATAGAGGCTGCTAGAATGAGAACAGGACTGAAACAGAGAGGTATAGAGGCTGCTAGAATGAGAACAGGACTGAAACAGAGAGGTATAGAGGCTGCTAGGATGAGAACAGGACTGAAACAGAGAGGTATCGAGGCTGCTAGGATGAGAACAGGACTGAAACAGAGAGGTATAGAGGCTGCTAGGATGAGAACAGGACTGAAACAGAGAGGTATTGAGGCTGTTAGAATGAGAACAGGACTGAAACAACAATGTTCAAGTTTTTTACTTGAATTGAAAGTTTACATTGTCCTCTACGTTACGATCAAGTTTCGTGACGATCAGGCGATCTAACTCATTCTAAACCCAACGTAGAACCTTTAAAAATACACAGACGTCGATCTGAAAATAAGATTGTGGAATTCCTTTTGGAGATGCTGAAGTTTTTCTTTTTGTCTGACTGGGAGCGATCAAGTCTTTACATTCAAAAGTGGGGTTAAGCGGTAAGGGTAAGGAGGGGGGGGGGGGGCTGTGTTAAGCCAGAGGAATTGATCTCATGTTCAGGGGTGTGTCGAGGTTTATCAGCTTGGGACTGGCTGGGTTTCTGATATTTAAGCCCTGAGCTGCTGGGAGATTATAGTGTTATGATTAAGGCAGGGTTGTGCTGCTACTTAACCCTCATATTAATGCCTGTATCCACACAGAACGTACAGGCAGCGCATACCGGTATAGGCCTACCTTCAAGTGCACACATGTACACTGACATGTACAGGAACAGGGCACAGACGCAGATGCCCGTGTGCACAAACACACACACACACACACACACACACACACACACACACACACACACGCTAAGTTTATCTTTAAGGTCTCTTTCTCACACTCCAACACATATACTGTACACCTGTGTATAAGTGGGTCACCTCCCAGCCCCCCCCCCCCCCCCCCCCCCCCGTGTCAGTCTAATCAGTTTTCCGTGGCAACGCTGGTACATTTTGGCAACTATTTTAGTTACAGTTTTAGTCTTTTACTACAATCTGAAAAATATATATAAATACATTTGAGTCATTCCACCTAGTGGGTTTTGTTTTGTTTTGTTTTGTTTTCTTTTCTTTAGTTTTTGTTCTTCGAATCAAGATCTATCACAGTGAGGGTGGAGGGGCAGAGCAGAGTCTGAGCAGACTGTACAGTAACTGTAGCCCATGTGATTATATCTCATCTCTCTAAAAACCAATCGGCAACAACCTGCTTTAGTAAATATATGAAAATGTAATTTTAGTAAACGTCCACTAGTATCTTAATACGTGTAACTTTTTGGCTGATGAAACATTTCTAATTGTTAAAGTCTAGAATAGCTTGTTTAGATTGTTTATATTTCGTCGTGTTTCTGATTTGTTAAATTCCAATCAGGAATCATTACTTTTTCATCAACATCACGATGGACTGCCCCAGTGGAGGTTATTCAATGACAACACCTGAAGCACAAATTCACTCATAATTATTATTAATTTACATATATATATATATATTTTTTTTTTTTTTTTTAAATGTTTCCCTCTGTAAAAAAAAATTCCAGTGAATTTTTTTTTCTTCAAAAATGACCAAGTGACAGCTCTGAGCTCTCTGATCAGGCCTGAAGTGCTCACATAACTGCAGTAATGCAAGCTGTCAATCACTTAGTGCAACTTTTCCTGCACGGGTTGATCTTTTTATTCTATTATCCAATCAAAATAGGCTATTTGAGTCATCTAAGCCCCGCCCGTGCAGATTTGCTCACACTACTCACGAACGCGGGTTGAATGATTGACAGCCCTCAACGGTCTGAGACTCAATCAGAGAGGAGCTGCGCGACATGGCCTATAGACCACTGCACTTCCGCGTTACATGGAGCTCGTGAGGAGGAGGGGGGCGGGGGGACGAGAGCGCGAGGGAATCAAATTAATGCGCTGCCTTCCCCCCCGAACCTCCCATGAGCTCAAAATACCGGAAGTGGTCAATTGTTTACACTTTCCATGGGATAAAAGAACGTGTCTCAAGTCGGACTTGTCACGATGGAGAAGCTACAATATTCAACGGAAGATGAGATCGGTCACTGCTTTGGCTGTTGTGTGGTGAGTGGATTTAAAATATATATTTAGTAGCTGTGTGTTGATTATGAATTAATTGGCCCGCTGTGGCTTTGCGTGTGTAATACACCAACACGGTTCCCGCGGGCACCAGGTAGCCCCCAAGGACCACATGAGTCGCCCGCGGCAAGCCTTGCGTTTCTAATCAAATATTAATATTGCCGCGGGGAGGGGGGGGGGCATAATCCCACGGGACAATGCATTGGGAACTTGTGTCCCCTCCCCAACTCCTCCTCTCCTCTCCTCTCCTCTCCTCTCCTCTCCTCTCCCTCTCCCTCTCCCTCTCCCTCTCCCTCTCCCTCTCCCTCTCCTCTCCTCTCCTCTCCTCTCCTCTCCTCTCCCTCTCCTCTCCTCTCTTAGGTATGAATTGAAAATGGGGGACCCTGATGTAAACAAGACAAACGTCTTTCTCTGGTCTGCATCCCCTTAACAATTGTGTGTATTGAGCCGTACTGTATTGTACTACGGGTGGAAATTAGCCCTGTGCTATTCCCGGCATATTTACGTCCTGATCATGCTGTGATGTTATGCATACACATGTAAATGATGTTCATTAATTTACATTGTCCTTAATAAACAAATCTTATAATCTTATTACCCATTCTGCAATCTGTTGAATAAAGTTTTCATTCATTCATTCATTCATTGTCCTTGTGTTACATAAAACCCATCTGTGGCCTCGTGCAGAGGAAGGTGGTAAATACATGTTAGATATTCCAATGTACCATTGACTCAGAATGGTCTGTTTTATTGAAATCGTCACAGCAGTATAGTTTGTTTATACTTCAGAAGTAAGATATTTAAACATGGTCCCCAAAATGAATGGAAGCGAATGAGGAGCCTGACACCTGGGAGGAATGGGGGTGTTGCAGCCTTGGGGATGTTTTAAAAATATAATTTAATATATAATATAATATAATAATTTGTGCTTCAACAAGCAATTTCGTCAGCAGCCGCCACTGGGCTGCCCCCATTGTGAGGTTACTCTGTCCTCTTAATCTACCCCACAATGCAGAGCATATAACACATCCTATTTTGCAGTGGCTCACGTTAGCGCTAGCATTATCTACCAAAGATTAGAGCCAACGTCAGCTGCCACGTTAGCGGCTAACTCTAGCTAGTTAATCAGAGGCCATCTTTGATTAAGAAAAACTTGCGTTAGCTGAAACCAGTGATGTAGTGCTATTTCTGGAGGTGGGGGAGAGCACAGACTGTATATACTATCATTCTACTGTGCCAACATTTGGTTTATTATTTGAAAATACATAGAAGTAGGGGAGTAGTCCCACCATACCCACCATACCCCAGGCTATAGACCTCTCGCGTGTCGTATTTCCTACTGCTCGCGTCTCTCCGGAATCTAGCTATAGGAAAATGAATTAATAGACTATTAATAGATGTCTCTTGGTCTGTGGTAGGTGCAAGGCTCGATTCCTTTACGTCTCTCTCTTCTAATATTGATTTATCTCTCTGCTAAATTTTTTTTTTTAATTAAATACAAAGAGGAAGAATCGCTAGCCAAAACGAGCTTAGCATTTGCGGATCAGGTCACCTGCGCCATCAGGTAATTTAGCGTTAGCAAGGTAAATTGTAAATTTAGGCTAGTCAACAAAATGTATAATCCTCCTTTAAAAAGTAATTGTACCTTCTTACCCTACATGCAGCTTAACGGACAGAAGCATTTAGCAATGCGTTTAGAAAATGTTAGCTCTAATGCTTACTAATACCAAATACCATTGCTGGACAGTCCCCGTTAACACTGCGTGGGTGTTCATCCTCTACTTGATCCTTTCCTTCGTCCTCCTTGTCTTCCGTCTCTTAAGTTCTGTCCTACCGTTGCTTACATTCCCAAGTTTGTTATGGCGAATACATTTCCCCCTCATTTCGATTATCGAAACATTATCATTAAGGAAGTACCTGCGCACCTGTTGAATAGACATCTCACGGGTGGGTGATGTATTTTCTGGCTGCTCCCAAGTCTCAAGATGAATGGTTCATGTAGGTGTGGTCCCAAGAACAAAGCCTTTTAATATACATCTCTCTCTCTCTCTGATAAGGCAGGGGATTTTGAGTTTTGAAGCAGCATGTCAAAGTCGCTAGCCAAAACAAGCTTAGCATAACAGATCAGGTCACCCGCTGCCACCGCCGTCAGTGAATTATCTGCAACATCCGGTCATTTAGGGTTAGTCGATTTGGCTTTTAAAAATTGGAACTTCAACAACACTTTAAATCCATTGGTGAAATGCAATCGTGTCAAGGACACAAGTACCAGTGAACAGGGAGGAAAAACATTTCTGCCGTAGTCCGGAGAGAAAAATGCATTGGGGCTTGAGGTCAAGATGGCGTGAATACCTGAGAGGTCTGTGGAAGTTTACTGTATAGTGAATACCTGAGAGGTCTCCAGGGGTGTAAAGTACTTGAGTAATTGTACTTCGTTACAATACTTAAGTACTGTTTTGGGGGATTTGTACTTTACTCGAGTATCATTAGGTTTGTATACTTGTACTTTTACTCAATTACATTTCAGAGGAAAAAAAACATACTTTTTACTCCTTACATTTCAAATGCAGACCTACAAAGTACAAAGTACAAATCTCGCAGGTCCAACCATTTTAATTAGTATATTTGTTTCTCTGGCCGAACTAATGTTAACGTTATTAATCCTGTGGTCGCACTTTATTTAAAAACAGCCAATCAAATCCCCATCAATGGAAAATTAACCTGCCCCTACCCATGCTGATTGGTCCTCGTGCAAGACCTTTTAGTACTTAAGTACATTTAAAAATAGAAACTTTTTTACTTTTACTCAAGTGTGTTTTTAGCCAGATACTCTGACTTTTACTTGAGTACGATTTTGAGACGGTACCCATACTTTCACTTAAATGTAATTTCTAGGTACTTTTTACACCACTGGAGGTCTCTGGAAGTTTACTGTAGTGATTTCCTCCACTTCAGAATAGAACGGTTTGAAAGTATGCAGATCATGCACATGTTGCTAAGGTGCTAGTGACCAGCGCCTAGCTGGATGAGTGACTACCTAATCGTGAGAGAGAGAGAGAGAGAGAGAGAGAGAGAGAGAGAGAGAGAGAGAGAGAGAGAGAGAGAGAGAGAGAGAGAGAGAGAGAGAGAGAGAGAGAGAGTGGATTATGCCTCAGCTGTGTCCCAGCAGGGCAGCCCTGGTGTGTCGGTGGGACGCCCACTGTCTCACGTCCTCCAGCGAGCATCAGCAGCAGCAGCATGCTGAGTCCAACCCACCGGCCGCTGAATGAGCTCATTGTCAGTCCGTGGAGAGTGCAGGTGCACCTCTCCCCGTTCACCTCCGACCCTCCGACCCTCGACCCCACAAAGCCCTTTGTGAACTCTATTTACCAGCGACTCCGATGAACCGCAGTCCATTACCAACTTCTCCTCTCTCCTTTCTCTCCCCGTTCTCTCCTCCTCTCAAGAAACCAATTAGCGACAATACAAGTAGGTTAGACTCTCTATTCAGAGTGGCCATTGTCGAGCACAATACGAGGAAGCATTGTGAGCTAACAATTAGTGGTGATGGGGCAGTGTAGAGTGTCACAGACATTGTTGGGAGTTGGACAAGGCTGGGTTTGTTCCCGGAGAGGGAGTTTGGCAGGGAGGAGGAGGAGGAGGAGGAAGGAGGAGGAAGGCGGAGGAAGGCGGAGGGGTTCCCAGGTGCTGAAGCAGCCCAGACTCAGCAGTGGTGGTAGAGAGTAACTAACCAACTAAGTATTTCTACTCAGTCTGCTTTGGAGCGACTTGTACTTTACTTTGTACTTTTACTCCACAATTATTTAAAATATAATATTGTACTTTTTACTCCATGAGTTACTAGTTACTTTGGAGGAAAAGAAAAGTGCATAGACAACATGGCAAAAACGTATGAAGATTATGTACTTTGAATTTAGAAGCCTGCCAACGTGAGGACATAATCATAACCGAACCACACACCACATTAACATATAACCATTAGAGATCAATGGAGGATCGAGGATTAAACGCTCCCTGAGTACTTTTTTACTTTTTCTTCAAGTATAATTTTAATGGGGGACTTTTACTTTGACCACTTGATCTGGGTATTTCTACTCTTGATTCTGTAAGGAACTGAATCCCAGCTGTACCAGAACACTTATGGGTGGGTTACTATCACACTACCGACGGTTGTGTGGCAGTGAAAGGGTTAACCTTATGTGTATTGTCGCAGTGAAAGGGTTAACCGTTTGGTAGTGCGGCAGTGAAAGGGTTAATGGACCAGACCACTTATGGGTGGGTTAGGGTTAATGGACCAGAACACTTATGGACCAGAACACTTATGGGTGGGTTAGGGTTAATGGACCAGAACACTTATGGACCAGAACACTTATGGGTGGGTTAGGGTTAATGAACCAGAACACTTATGGACCAGAACACTTATGGGTGGGTTAGGGTTAATGTGCCAGAACACGTATGGGTGGGTAGGGTTAATGGACCAGAACACTGATGGGTGGGTTAGGGTTAATGGACCAGAACACTTATGGGTGGGTTAGGGTTAATGTGCCAGAACACTTATGGGTGGGTTAGGGTTAATGGACCAGAACACTGATGGGTGGGTTAGGGTTAATGGACCAGAACACTTATGGGTGGGTTAGGGTTAATGTTCCAGAACACTTATGGGTGGCAGGGCTCCAGGAACAGGAATGTTCTCCCGGCTGGGAGGGAATGCTGCTCTCTCTCCGGGTGGAAGGTGTTTATGTTGGAGGTAACCTTACCTTGATGGGATTGTGTGTGCATGCACAGTGTTTGTATGGTTTGTATGTTCTGCGTGTGTATGTGTATGTGTATGTGTATGTGTGTGTGTGTGTGTGTGTGTGTGTGTATGTGTGTGTGTGTTGTGGGGGACCAAGAAATATACATTTATTTTGTATATACCTGTCAATGTCGGGACATTGACAGGACCCCACAAGGTAAAGGACCTATTTTATGGTTAGGGTTAGGATAAGGGTTCAGGTGGTGCGGCCGGGTAGCACAGCGGACTAAGCGTCTGTCTACCACCGCAGAGACACTGGTATCGAATCCGGCTTGTCAGCGGTGCCTCCGGCTTGGCCGGTCATCATACTGGCCCAATTGGCAGTGTCAGCGGGAGGGAAGCCGGTGGGTGGTAATCTGATCGTTGTAAACAGCGACTCCTACAGGTTGGTCAGGGCGCCTGCACAGCGAGGGAGGGAAATGGTGAAGGTAGTGTGACCTCCCACGCGTTACACTTCACCAATGAGAGTCCTCGCTGCCAGGTGAAAAGAGGCTGCTGGCTGTCTCCTATGTATCGGAGGAAGCATGTGATAGACTTCAGGGCTCCCTAGACCGACCAGTGGGGGGGCACATGCGCGCAACGACCAGGAAGGGGAGGGGGGGAATTGGCATAACGACTAAATTGGGATGGGAGGAAAATACAGAAAAATGGGAGGAGAAAAAGTGGATAAAAAAAAAGGATAAGGGTTATGGTTAGTATAAAGGGTTAGGTTTAGGGTTAGGGTCAGGATAAGGGTTATGATAAGGGTTATGATAAGGGTTAGGTTATGGTTAGTATAAGGGTCAGTGTTAGGTTTAGGGTTATGATAAGGGTTATGTTAGGGTCAGGATAAGGGTTAGGGTTAGGATAGTCTTCATGGGTATACGGTTAGGGTAAGGAGTTAGGGAATTAATATAAGTCTATGGAATGTCCCCACAACACATGGAAACATGGCTCTGTGTGTGTCTGTGCGTGCGTGCCTGCGTGCGTGCGCGCGCGTGTGTGTGTGTGTGTGTGTGTGTGTGTGCGCGGCACGCGCGGTGTGTGTGTGTGGTTCCGGGAGGGGCAGACCTTTCCAGCTCCGAGCCAAAGAACAACATTTTGAGTACATTCTAACATCCCACCCATCGTAACTGCTGTCGTTAATGCAGCCAAATGCAAGTTGATGTTTTTTTAACGAGGCTGCTGAAATGCCAACAGCTGGAGTTCCATTTCACCGCTGGGCTACAGGTGGAAGCTCCTGGTTTTCATCAGTTGGGAGACCGGGTCTTATAGGCTATAGTCGTGAGGGGCCTTCAGATGGCTTGGAGAAAAGCCAAGCAGTAAGAAAGGTATTGACCATTCATTCACACGCCGGCCATTTGGCTCTCATGTCTTGCTCAGGTTGGGATTCCTGTTGGTGAATGTAGTTTTGGACCCCTGTCCACACGAAAATCGGGTAATTTCATATGGCCTTGTCGAGTGGACTGCTGCTGTGGACAGGAATGTTTTAGGTTTGTAGGTTTATTAGGTTTGTATACTCAGTTACATTTCAGGGGGGAAAAAAATACTTTTTACTCCTTACATTTAAAATGCAGACCTACATAGTACAAAGTACAAATCTCGCAGGTCCAACTATTTTAATTCGTATATTTGTTTCTCTGGCCAAACTAACGTTAAACTAACTTTATTTAAAAACAGCCAATCAAATCCCCATCAATGGAAAATTAACCCGCCCATACCCATGCTGATTGGTCCTTGTGCAAGACTAGAAAGCGGGGATCTTTGATTAAACACCTGCTATCAGAAGAATAATTTCATATCAAATGAAAACTTGGCCCACAATGGAATGGGTTTGAGACCCCTGGTCTATCCCTTGCAATTAAAAAAGTTTTTATTTGAACATTTTAGTACTTAAGTACATTTAAAAGTAGAAACTTTTTTATTTATTTTTTTTATTTTTATTTTTTTATACATAAACATAACAACAAATTAGACACACAAGCATTAACAGTAAACATCCAATGAAATCAACATTTGAATCATTATAAATGTAGTTTACGAGATATATACCTAATACTTGCTATCTAATACCATACATTATGCTCCTGCTCGCTCGCCCCCCCCCCCCCCCCCCCCCCCCCCCCCCCCCGGACCCCCACTTGGATAATCCATCCATTTTCTTTCGTTTCTAACCAGGCACTATACTTCATATGCTAGCTTTTATTCTCTCCACCACTTCTAACCAGATTGCAATGTTGGTTTCACTGACACCTAAAATTCTTGCTGTAGATATTTCTAGATAAATCACATCGAGATAGGTAAGAACCCATACCTTCCGGCACATTTTTACCGGTTGAATCCATCGTGATGCTATCAGCTTTTTATCAGCTGTGAGACTGGATAAAACTAGTCTCTTTAGCTGTATAGGGGCTGCAAACTGAAATACATCATTCAACAGCAATACAGAGGGATGTACAGGTATGTTCAGAAATAAGAATACTGATAATTGCTTGGACACTTCTTTCCAGAATATCTTAACCGGTGGGCAATCCCAATACATGTGCATAAATGTACCCTCATCCCCATTTGTACCATAAGGAACATAGGGAGTCTTGTTTAAGTCCCATTCTGTTTAATCTTATAGGAATCAGGTATGTCCTATGAATATAATTAAGATTAATTTGTTGATGGTCCGGGTTACGTGACGCAATTCGAACATTTGCCAGACTTCTTGCCAATCAAAATCTATTTCCAAGTCTGGTATATCCCTCCTCCAGACTGAGTCTAGGGGGAGGATTCCATACGAAGACGTTAGTAAGTGATGATAAAAATCAGATACGAAGCCTCTCGATGTCTCTCTTTCATAGAAGAATTTGTGATATCTGTGGTGCTCAATTGGTATCCTTAATGGGACTCCATGAGCCTTCAAACAATCCAATAACTGTGCGTAAAAATTATATGTGGAACTGGTAAGGTAAAATTTTTTTATGTATATCTTGATGTTGAAAACATCTCCCAATGTGTGTATGCCCTGCTTTTCCCATTTGGGGTATCTTATAGGTCGTTTTCCAATAAGGAGGGCATTGTTATTGAATAGGGGAGTACTGGCTATGCCATTTTATGTTGGTTAGAATATTTTTTTTGTGTTTCACGCCATATCCGGATCACATAATGTGTAATAAGGGGGCAAATTTCAATTCGCATTGCTTAATTGATAATAGTGTATACTATGTCCTGCAGTCTATGTGGTGCTACTATATTTTCTTCTAAGTTTCTCCAGGATACAGATGCTTGGGAGTCAAACCAGGTTGTCAGTGGTCTTAAAGAGTACGCTTTAAAATAGTGGTAAAAGTCTGGAAATGCCAAACCTCCATCGGCTTTGTTTCTCTGTGCGGTGGATCTTTTTATTCATGGAGGTTTGTTATTCCAAATAAATGTATATGCGGTGGAGTGTAATTTTTTCCAGTAACCATCAGGAGGGGGTAACGGTAACATTGAGCTAATGAAGTTGATTCTAGGTAAAACATCCATCTTAACTATTGATACTCGTGCCTGTACTGAGTTTTTAAGTTTGGACCACCTGTCAAAGTCATATTTGATCTTATCTTGGAATTTTGTGTAATTGTACTTCACCGTTTGGCTTATAGTAGGGAATACCTCAATTCCTAAACATCTGAAGTGTTTAACCATTGGTATTTTTTCTGGAAGGAGTATATTCTTTGCAGGGGCATTAAGTGGAAGGAAGGCCGACTTTGGCCAATTTATCCTAAATCCCGATAGATTGCCAAAATCCTCAATCAACTTGAGAAGATGAGGCATTGAGGTGTTAGGGTTTTGCATGAACAATATTACGTCGTCCGCATATAAACTAATATGATGTTGTGTGCCCTTAATTGAGATTGGTTCTATGGATTGGGATTGTCTTATATATTGTGCTAAAGGCTCTAATGATAAAGTGAATAGTCCGGGACTAAGAGGGCAACCCTGTCTGGCAGAGCGCGATACTGGAAAGATTTCGGAGGTGATTATACCTGTTGTAATCATGGCCGATGGGTCTTTGTATAATACTTTAATCATATCAATAAATCCTTTTCCTAACCCCATCCTTTCTAGTACTGCCCATAAATAAGAACATTCCAACCTATCAAAGGCTTTCATCGCATCCAGGGACAGCATCGCTATAGGTGGGGTGTCATCCTTGCTGGCATCTAGTACATGTAATAACCGTCTTATATTATCCGTGATCAAGCGGCCTCTTATGAAGCCAGTCTGATCAGGATGAACTAAAGATGTCATATGCTTTTGAAGTCTGATGGCTAATACCTTGGAATACAGCTTGATATCGGTTCCGAGGAGGCTCAAGGGTCTATAACTACCGCAATCGGTGGGGTCTTTGTCTTTTTTAAGGAGGACTGTTATGAGTGCAATATTGTCGATCTTATGGAAGTTCCCCTCCTTGATTGAGTATAAAATCATATTAAGTAATAGGGGTCCAATTACATCCCAGCATGAGAGGTACATTTCTGGTGGGATACCGTCCCTTCCAGGAGCCTTACCACTTTGCATTTCAGATATGGCCTCCCTAAGTTCATCTAGTGTGATGGGTGTTTCTAACTGTTTAGCGTCATCCTCTGATAGTTTAGGAAGGTTAATTTGATTAAGATATATGTCCATTTTGTTTTGATCGAAGGCCATTTCTGTTTTGTACAAGTTGGAGTGTCTCGTTGATTTTTTTAGGGTCTGTAACAAGTCCTTGCTGTGCCTTAATAGTAGGTATATCTGCAAATTTTGCGTTGGCTCGTATCTGCATAGCTAGTAGGTGACTTGGTTTAGAACCATGAAAGTAATACTGTTGTCTTGTGCTACGTATTTGAACTTCAGATTGTTGTTTTAAAATGGCATTAATCTCTTTTTTTAACACATTAATTTGAGATTCCAATCGAACCGAGTAGTTGTATTGTAAAGAGGAAAATAACGTAGAGTAAAGCGTTTCCAGCTCTGCCAGTTTTGAACAACGATTCTTGCGTATTTTGGAGGAAAAGTTCCTGGTAAAATCCTTGATAAATCCCTTTACCGACATCCATAATATTCTGGGGTCCTGTACCGATTGCGCATTCTCCAGCAGGAATACAACAAGAGCTTCTTTGAATTGTGTAATGAATTCCTTGTTTTTCAGCAATATCGAGTTAAATCGCCATCTTGGGGCTCGGGATGACAGTATACCAAATGATCCTTTTAGGAGTAAATAACAGTGATCTGAGTGCATTAGGTACCATTTCCACGTCATAGTTATCAAATAGTCTAGGGGATGCAAAAACATAATCTATTCTGGAAAATGTGTTATGTCTTGCAGATCGACAAGAGTACGTTCGGGTCGTAGGGTTAAGTGATCGCCATAGGTCATTTACCCCTGTATTCTTAGACCAATCCTTTAATGCATTAGATGAATTTTTCTGATCATTGGAAAAGGTGGGATAAGATTTATCCATCCCGGGATCCCAAATGGCATTAAAATCCGCGCCAATTATAAATGAGTATTCAGGAAAGTTTAACATTGTTCTGGTAAGTGTAGCATAGAAGTTAGCCTCGTACAGATTTGGGGCATATGCCGCTACCAACACTATTTTCCTGTTCCCTGTATACAATTTTAGCTATGGTTATCCCGACCATGTGTATCAGACCATACTTCCTGCAATTCAATATTCAGCTTCCGTTTCGCGACTATAGCAACTCCATGGGATCTCGTTCCTAAGGAAGAGTGGCTAATGTTATGATATATGTTGTCCGCTAGCGTTACTTTGTCTTCCACTAAAAGGTGCGTTTCGCTTAGAAGAGCCACATCAACCTGTTTGTTTTTCATCAGTGTGAGCACGCTTTTGCGTTTATGTTGATTATTTATTCCCCCAGTATTCCAGATCATTATATTCAAACTAGCCATAATCTATACTATGTTGTTGTGTATTTGTTAGTAATGCGTCTGGAGTACGAATTCACAATGGATATACAGTATATCCAATTATTGAGGTTCCGTTGAGAGCCGAGCTTAAAAACATACATATATACTGTACAAATAAACCCCCTCCCTCAAAGAGCCGTACAAGGTTGTGTTCCTTTGACACCCCCTTCGCGTACAACTCCCTCCCTTACACCATCGGTTAGCCAGAATGAGCCATTTATCCTTAACTTTCCTATGTATACCATAGGATATAACATTCTAAATTCTACATAAGTAGAATGTCAACTGTGGCTTGGCCAGTCTCCCGTTAAAAAAAAAAATGATAAATTAAACTTTTTT
>NW_028171586.1:35000-42500 GCF_963971535.1 Notolepis coatsorum
GTTACTAAACCACTCTGTTATCAAACCACTCTGTTACTAAACCACTCTGTTACTAAACCACTCTGTTACTAATAACTATGTTACTAATAACTCTGTTACCAACCCACTCTGTTACTAAACCAATCTGTTACTAAACCACTCTGTTACTAAACACTCTGTTACTAAACCACTCTGTTACTAAACCACTATGTTACTAATAACTCTGTTACTAATAACTCTGTTACTAAACCACTCTGTTACTAATAACTCTGTTACTAAACCACTCTGTTACTAAACCACTCTGTTACTAAACCACTCTGTTACTAATAACTCTGTTACTAAACCACTCTGTTACCAAACCACTCTGTTACTAATAACTCTGTTACTAAACCACTCTGTTACTAATCACTATGTTACTAAACCACTCTGTTACTAATAACTATGTTACTAAACCACTCTGTTACTAATCACTCTGTTACTAAACCACTCTGTTACTGAACCACTCTGTTACTAAACACTCTATTACTAAACCGCTCTGTTACTAAACACTCTGTTACTAAACACTCTGTTACTAAACCACTCTGTTACTAAACCACTCTGTTACCAAACCACTCTGTTACTAAACCACTCTGTTACTAAACCACTCTGTTACTAAACACTCTGTTACTAAACATTCTGTTACTAAACCACTCTGTTACTAAACCACTCTATTACTAAACACTCTGTTACTAAACCACTCTGTTACCAAACCACTCTGTTACTACACCACTCTGTTACTAATAACTCTGTTACTAAACCACTCTGTTACTAATAACTCTGTTACTAATAACTATGTTACTAAACCACTCTGTTACTAAACCACTCTGTTACTAATAACTCTGTTACTAATCACTCTGTTACTAATAACTATGTTACTAAACCACTCTGTTACTAATCACTCTGTTACTAAACCACTCTGTTACTAATAACTATGTTACTAAACCACTCTGTTACTAATCACTCTGTTACTAAACCACTCTGTTACTAATAACTATGTTACTAAACCACTCTGTTACTAATCACTCTGTTACTAAACCACTCTGTTACTAAACCACTCTGTTACTAAACCACTCTGTTACCAAACCACTCTGTTACTAAACCACTCTGTTACTAAACCACTCTGTTACTAAACACTCTGTTACTAAACCACTCTGTTACTAAACACTCTGTTACTAAACCACTCTGTTACTAAACCACTCTGTTACTAAACACTCTGTTACTAAACCACTCTGTTACCAAACCACTATGTTACTAAACCACTCTGTTACTAAACATTCTGTTACTAAACCACTCTGTTACTAAACCACTCTATTACTAAACACTCTGTTACTAAACCACTCTGTTACTAATAACTCTGTTACTAAACCACTCTGTTACTAATAACTCTGTTACTAATAACTATGTTACTAAACCACTCTGTTACTAAACCACTCTGTTACTAATAACTCTGTTACTAATCACTCTGTTACTAATAACTATATTACTAAACCACTCTGTTACTAATCACTCTGTTACTAAACCACTCTGTTACTAATAACTATGTTACTAAACCACTCTGTTACTAATCACTCTGTTACTAAACCACTCTGTTACTAATAACTATGTTACTAAACCACTCTGTTACTAATCACTCTGTTACTAAACCACTCTGTTACTAAACCACTCTGTTACCAAACCACTCTGTTACTAAACCACTCTGTTACTAACCACTCTGTTACTAAACCACTCTGTTACTAAACACTCTGTTACTAAACCACTCTGTTACTAAACACTCTGTTACTAAACCACTCTGTTACCAAACCACTATGTTACTAAACCACTCTGTTACTAAACCACTCTGTTACTAAACACTCTGTTACCAAACCACTCTGTTACTAAACCACTCTGTTACTAAACCACTCTGTTACTAAACCACTCTGTTACCAAACCACTCTGTTACTAAACCACTCTGTTACTAAACCACTCTGTTACTAAACACTCTGTTACCAAACCACTCTGTTACTAAACAATATGTTACTAAACCACTCTGTTACTAAACCAATCTGTTACCAAACCACTCTGTTACTAAACCACTCTGTTACTAAACCACTCTGTTACTAATAACTCTGTTACTAATAACTCTGTTACTAAACCACTCTGTTACTAATAACTCTGTTACTAATAACTCTGTTACTAAACCACTCTGTTACTAAACCACTCTGTTACCAACCCACTCTGTTACTAAACCACTCTGTTACTAAACCACTCTGTTACTAATAACTCTGTTACTAATAACTCTGTTACTAATAACTCTGTTACTAAACCACTCTGTTACTAATAACTCTGTTACTAATAACTCTTTTACTAAACCACTCTGTTACTAATAACTCTGTTACTAAACCACTCTGTTACTAAACCACTCTGTTACTAAACACTCTGTTACTAAACCACTCTGTTACTAAACCACTCTGTTACCAAACCAATCTGTTACCAAAAAACTCTGTTACTAAACCACTCTGTTACTAATAACTATGTTACTAATAACTCTGTTACCAACCCACTCTGTTACTAAACCAATCTGTTACTAAACCACTCTGTTACTAATAACTCTGTTACTAATAACTCTGTTACTAATAACTCTGTTACTAATAACTATTTTACTAAACCACTCTGTTACTAATAACTCTGTTAATAAACCACTCTGTTACTAAACCACTATGTTACTAAACCACTCTGTTACTAATAACTATGTTACTAATAACTCTGTTACTAAACCACTCTGTTACTAAACCACTCTGTTACTAAACCACTCTGTTACTAATAACTCTGTTACTAATAACTCTGTTACTAAACCACTCTGTTACTAATAACTCTGTTACTAATAACTCTGTTACTAAACCACTCTGTTACTAATAACTCTGTTACTAAACCACTCTGTTACCAACCCACTCTGTTACTAAACCACTCTGTTACTAAACCACTCTGTTACTAATAACTCTGTTACTAATAACTCTGTTACTAAACCACTCTGTTACTAATAACTCTGTTACTAATAACTCTTTTACTAAACCACTCTGTTACTAATAACTCTGTTACTAAACCACTCTGTTACTAAACCACTCTGTTACTAAACACTCTGTTACTAAACCACTCTGTTACTAAACCACTATGTTACTAATAACTCTGTTACTAATAACTCTGTTACTAAACCACTCTGTTACTAATAACTCTGTTACTAAACCACTCTGTTACCAACCCACTCTGTTACTAAACCACTCTGTTACTAAACCACTCTGTTACTAATAACTCTGTTACTAATAACTCTGTTACTAAACCACTCTGTTACTAATAACTCTGTTACTAATAACTCTTTTACTAAACCACTCTGTTACTAATAACTCTGTTACTAAACCACTCTGTTACTAAACACTCTGTTACTAAACCACTCTGTTACTAAACCACTATGTTACTAATAACTCTGTTACTAATAACTCTGTTACTAAACCACTCTGTTACTAATAACTCTGTTACTAAACCACTCTGTTACTAATAACTCTGTTACTAAACCACTATGTTACTAATAACTCTGTTACTAATAACTCTGTTACTAAACCACTCTGTTACTAATAACTCTGTTACTAAACCACTCTGTTACTAATAACTCTGTTACTAATAACTCTGCTACTAATAACTCTGTTACTAATAACTATTTTACTAAACCACTCTGTTACTAATAACTCTGTTAATAAACCACTCTGTTACTAAACCACTCTGTTACTAATAACTCTGTTACTAATAACTCTGTTACTAAACCACTCTGTTACTAATAACTCTGTTACTAATAACTCTTTTACTAAACCACTCTGTTACTAATAACTCTGTTACTAAACCACTCTGTTACTAAACCACTCTGTTACTAAACCACTATGTTACTAATAACTCTGTTACTAATAACTCTGTTACTAAACCACTCTGTTACTAATAACTCTGTTACTAAACCACTCTGTTACTAATAACTCTGTTACTAAACCACTCTGTTACTAAACCACTCTGTTACTAAACCACTCTGTTACTAATAACTCTGTTACTAATAACTATTTTACTAAACCACTCTGTTACTAATAACTCTGTTAATAAACCACTCTGTTACTAAACCACTATGTTACTAAACCACTCTGTTACTAATAACTCTGTTACTAATAACTCTGTTACTAAACCACTCTGTTACTAAACCACTCTGTTACTAATAACTCTGTTACTAATAACTCTGTTACTAATAACTCTGTTACTAAACCACTCTGTTACTAAACCACTCTGTTACTAATAACTCTGTTACTAAACCACTCTGTTACTAATCACTCTGTTACTAAACCACTCTGTTACTAATAACTATGTTACTAAACCACTCTGTTACTAATCACTCTGTTACTAAATCACTCTGTTACTAAACCACTCTGTTACTAAACACTCTGTTACTAAACCACTCTGTTACTAAACCACTCTGTTACTAATAACTATGTTACTAATAACTCTGTTACTAAACCACTCTGTTACTAATAACTCTGTTACTAATAACTCTGTTACTAATAACTCTTTTACTAAACCACTCTGTTACTAATAACTCTGTTAATAAACCACTCTGTTACTAAACCACTCTGTTACTAAACACTCTGTTACTAAACCACTCTGTTACTAAACCACTCTGTTACTAAACCACTCTGTTACCAAAAAACTCTGTTACTAAACCACTCTGTTACTAATAACTATGTTACTAATAACTCTGTTACCAACCCACTCTGTTACTAAACCAATCTGTTACTAAACCACTCTGTTACTAATAACTTCTATATGAATTGAAAATGGGGGACCCTGATGGAAACAAGACTAACGTCTTTCTCAGGTCTGCATCCCCTTAACAATTGTATGTATTGAGCCGTACTGTATTGTACCCATTCTGCAATCTGTTAAATAAAGTTTTCATTCATTCATTCGTTCATTCATTCATTCATTCATTCATTCATTCATTCATTCATTCATTCATTCTGTTACTAATAACTATTTTACTAAACCACTCTGTTACTAATAACTAGGGCTGACCTTCTATTTTTTTTGGCAATCGAAGCTTCGGGGCCGAGCTTCGATTTTAATTCGAAGCTTCGAATTAAAAAAAAAATAATTATATAATTTTTTTTTTTTTTTTTTTTATCTTATGTTGTGGGACTTGTACAGCACTTTGGTAAACTTTGTTGTTTTTAAATGTGCTCTATAAATAAAGTGGATTGGATTAATGAATTAAGTAGCCCCTTTCGTGACTGTGACACAGCCAACACGGCTGTGTGATTTAATTCAAGGTGGATCGCTGTTGTCGTTTGAACAACTTCAGATTTCATGGGAACTACCAATCCCCCAAATCAAGAATGTTTAAGATGAATGAAGTAAGATTTTGATTATTTGAAATATGGCCTGTGTAGACTAAACTATGCACAGAATTATGTCAGTCTACAAGGTGCGGCAATGTAGACCTTGTAGACTCCACTACAGACCAATTATCAGTGAATGTTCATGCATTTTTAAGAAGGGCTACTTCCACAAAAAAACAAAGAACTCACCAAAACATCTCAGTAGCACCTTATCTAAATGTACTATTTCATATATGGAGATTCATATTTATTTATGTATTGCATGCATTTCTACATTTTATTTCCTATTTTGTTTATTCATCCCAGTATCTTTCTTTCTTATGTGTGGAATTCTACAAGGCATTTACATTCACATTTACATTTAGTCATTTAGCTGACGCTTTTATCCAAAGCGACTTACAAGTTCTGTACGACAAGTCATCAGGAAGGGCACAACTCTATCAGCTGAGTAACAATATTCATCAAAGTGTTGCGTGTTACAGTGTAGGTTAGTTTATTAGGACAAGTGCATGACAGTAAGGTTAGTTAGGGTTCGATTCTTTTATTTTTATTTTTATTTTTTTAGATAATGGTTGAAGAAGTGCGTCTTTAGTCGACGGCGAAAGATTGGGCGGGATACGGCTGTCCTAACTGGGGTGGGTAGTTCATTCCACCATTGTGGGGCAAGGACTGAGAATAGGCGTGTAGGTGGTGTATATACTGGACTTTCTGAGTGAGAGACCCCAGGCGGTCAGGGTGGGGGGTCAGACCTCCAACACCATCACCCTGAGCATCGGGTCCCCCCAGGGCTGTGTTCTGAGCCCCCTGCTGTACTCACTATACACACACGACTCTGTGGCCAAGTTCAGCTCCAACTCCATAGTGAAGTTCGCAGACAACACGGTGGTGGTGGGGCTGATCTCGGACAACGACGAGAAGGCCTACCGGGAGGAGGTTGAGGTACTGGAACGCTGGTGCCAGGACAACAGCCTGCTCCTGAACATTGGTAAAACCAAGGAGCTGATCGTGGATTATAGGAGAGGACAGCAGGAGACACACACACCACTGATGATTAACGGGGCTACCGTGGACAGGGTGAGCAGCTTTAAGTACCTGGGGGTCCACATCTCAGAGGATCTGACATGGTCAACACACATAGACACAGTAGTAAAGAAGGCGAAACAGCGCCTCTACCACCTGAGACAGTTAAGGAAGTTCAGAGTATCGGGGAAGATACTCCAGTCCTTCTACTCAGGAGCGGTAGAGAGCATCTTGACCGGAAACATCACTGCCTGGTATGGAAACAGCACGGCACAGGACAAGAAGGCCCTACAGAGAGTGGTGCGCTCAGCCGAGCGTACCACGGGTATGGCACTACCTCCCCTGCAGGTTCTATACAACAAGAGGTGCAAATCCAGAGCCTGCAGAATAATGAAAGACCCCCACCACCCCAATAACAGCCTGTTCCAGCTACTGAGGTCAGGCAGACGCCTGCGAACCCCAGCTACTAGGACAGAGAGGCTTAGGCTCAGCTTCTTCCCCCAGGCCATCAGAGCCTTGAACAATGAACATTGAGTGCCACAGAACACTGAACTATCCACACACAAGCATACACACGACACGCACGCTGTGCACGCTCACACACTAGCAGCCACTTTAACACTTTAACATGAGCGGGCACACACTCATGCCGCACACACCCACTTATGGCCAAAAGGAAAGGCCACTTTAAATTAGTATAACAACAGTAACAGTGTATTGCACTACCAAAGCTACCTAGCATGTCCTATATGCTCTGTAAATATGTTTTATGTACAGATACCGAGATGTCACACCATGTTACCCGTTACCTGTTTATTGCACAATGTTGTTTTTATTGGATTCTATTATATGTTGTACCACTGTATTGCACATCGTTGCGGGCAAGACCACCCGCATTTCATTGTATACTTGTATGCCGTGACAAATAAAACTCTTGACTTGACTTGACTTGACTATTTGTTTGAGGATGATATCCTTCAAACAGGCAATAGTGATTATATAATTTGCGCAGTGCTGAGCTGGGTTACTTTCCTCCAGTGTATTTGTCCCCCGGCCCCACCCA
>NW_028171585.1:0-16189 GCF_963971535.1 Notolepis coatsorum
GCAACGGTTGCCAAATACTTACTGTCAAATTACAGTCAAATCAAATACATTTACAGATTACAACCTTTATCATAATGGTTAATATTTTTTGATAAAAGGTAATTTACTGTATTTTATGGCATTTACACTTAAAGTAGAAAAACAAAAGTAATCTCTAAAATAATACAGTGAATTCCGCGTGATTCATATTTATATTTTTTACAGTGTAGGTTTTCGCAGGGAGGTCGACGGCTGAGGAACGACAGGCCCCCAGGAGGAGGAACGACAGGCCCCCAGGAGGAGGAACGACAGGCCCCCAGGAGGAGGAACGACAGGCCCCCAGGAGGAGGAACGACAGGCCCCCAGGAGGAGGAACGACAGGCCCCCAGGAGGAGGAACGACAGGCCCCCAGGAGGAGGAACGACAGGCCCCCAGGAGGCTGAGGAACGACAGGCCCCCAGGAGGAGGAACGACAGGCCCCCAGGAGGGAGGGAACGACAGGCCCCCATGGAGGCTGAGGAACGACAGGCCCCCAGGAGGAGGAACGACAGGCCCCCAGGAGGAGGAACGACAGGCCCCCAGGAGGAGGAACGACAGGCCCCCAGGAGGCTGAGGAACGACAGGCCCCCAGGAGGAGGAACGACAGGCCCCCAGGAGGAGGAACGACAGGCCCCCAGGAGGAGGAACGACAGGCCCCCAGGAGGAGGAACGACAGGCCCCCAGGAGGCTGAGGAACGACAGGCCCCCAGGAGGAGGAACGACAGGCCCCCAGGAGGAGGAACGACAGGCCCCCAGGAGGCTGAGGAACGACAGGCCCCCAGGAGGAGGAACGACAGGCCCCCAGGAGGCTGAGGAACGACAGGCCCCCAGGAGGCTGAGGAACGATGTATGTCTTTCAAATGTTAAATGATTAAATGATACACAGCGAAATCTACAGCCGTGCACTGCACAGTCTCTAACAGTGTAACAGTAAGAAGCATTTTGGATAAAAGTATTCTGTACTTCTGTATGACAACAATGTATGCCTTTCAAATGTTAAATGATTAAATGATACACAGCTAAATCTACGCTCTCGCCTCTCATCCTGCTTTCGCCAACGGCAGCGATGTGAAAGGCGAAGCGAACTCCAGCAGTAGCGCGCTTGCTCCTGGGGCTGCCGCGGGGGCGTGGCCGCGGCGGGTCACGTGCCTGTCGGGACCAATAAGGCCTACCCCGGAAGTAGGAACGGTTGCGGAACAGCTACAGGCGGCCAGGCCAGTGTTTCTAGTTGCAGAGACGCAATAGTTAGATAACCTAAGTGGGGAACAACCAGGAGATCACTGTGACAATCAATCAATCAGAGAGTACAGACAGAGTACATAGAGTAAACAGACAAGAGAGTAACGCAGTATAAACAGTCATACATCTTTTATCCAACTTCAGTCCTGATCATAACCATTTTTATTTTTTAGATGTTTGGTTTTTTTGTAATGTCAGATACAAAATGAAATACTCCCACTTTTCTGAAAAGAGTTGTTGTTAAATCTGACTTTACAAAAAACAAAAATCCATCAAAATCAGTGTTGTTGCTCATCATTGACACATGCCAGCCTGTAATAATCCCACCCAGAAAAATCTACATTGCATTTGATATATTATATTTTTGTGTGTGTTTTTTTAACAATAATTTGTGATGCCATCACACACACTGGCATTTAAAGGGTTAACATTAGAAAATGTATTGAATATGTGGTGGTTATGATCAGGGCGGAAGTTGAATAAAAGATGTATGAAAGAAAATGGTACAAAAAAACTAAAAATCCATCGAAATCAGTGTTGTTGCTAATACTTGACATTGTGCTAGCCTGTACCCCCCAAAAAACTAAAATAATTCCTGGTGGGGGACCCCCAGCTTAAAAAGTGGCCTATTTCGCACTATATTTCCCGGCCTGAATTATTTACCCAGTCCAGCCTATAGGCTACTGTAGGCTAGCTAACTAAACCTTACCTTGCCTAGCTGATTCTATGCTAACCATGTGTTCTCAATTTAGAAATAAAGTGTACAAATTATTTTAGGATAATTTGCACAAATTATATACCCATAGCACTTTAAAGCTCAGTGTGAATTGCTTTTTAAAGCTAACTTAAGAGTGGTAGTAAACTTAAAAGTGGGTTTAGCATTGGCCTATATTATATGATTACAGAATGCCAAGGAGAGAAAGAAATCGGAAGAATATTAAAAATCAGCTGAAAGAAGCAGCTTCTCTTTGAAAATGTTAGTCAAAAGCAACAATAGTAAGGGAGGAGATAAGGATACAGGTATGTATTTGTAAGTCCTCACTACTAGCTATGTGTACAAGCTTGTCTCACAGAGCCATAGTTTGGATTATAACGGAGAATCTGGTGCTAACATGGTCAATAATGCTTATTTTGGACAGAACATTTAGTCTAAAACATTTAAATTTACCAACCATAGACCCTTTTTATTCCAATCAAGGCAAGAGGGCTAGTGTAGTGCTGTATGACATATTATTTTATAATACAATTATAACATTGTAGGCTACAGTATGAATATTATATACAGTACAATTATATTACTATTATAAAACAAATATTATTTGCTCCACTGTAACGTTTGGGCCTTTTGCTCTCTTGTAGGAGTAAAAGTCCTAGCGCCACCCTGGAGTATTTCACCCTTCCTCTCTACTAATTTGTCCTGATTGCTAATTAACGCCTGCTGTGTGTAGTTGACTCTCCTTCATATCACCTGATGTCCTCTCTCTTTGTCACTTCTTCACTGTCCACAGGCGTGAGTACTACCTGAAGCATTTGTTATCGCTCATGTCGGGAGCATAATGGTGATACCAAGAGTGGTGTCGTGCTTAGTCCATTTAGTATTCATTTATTAATTAATGTATTATCGTGTGGATGTTTGCCCTACAAACATTTCTCAGTTCGAGTTTAGAACTACTTCCTCGTTTTTGGAGACTTATGTCTTCCCTGTGATTTGCCTGTTTCAAAGTATACTTTATCGTGCAATGCTTCCTGTTCACAATAAAGAAACTGTTTAATTGTGAAAGAACAACTATCGCATTCCGCCTCCTATGTTCAACTCTGCAATTGGGTCCAACACACCTACCCCATTGTAACACTCCACCTTAGATAAAGACAGTACAGACAATGAAGATGGAGATATTCAAGAGGGAAATGATGATATCAGGAAGAGAGATGGTGAGTGGAGGAAAGAGAAAATGCAGATGATTCTATGGAGAGAAATGATGAAGTTGAGGAGGAAAGAGAGAATGCAGATGATTCTATGGAGAGAAATGATGATGAAGATGCTAAAGAAAGCGAGGATGAAAATGATGATGGGGAGAGAAATAATTAAAACGACACAACAACAAATAACTTGAATGCTCTCTCTTGTTGCCATTAAAATATCCCACTGATCCAGCCAGTATCCAGATACAATATATTAAGTTTAATGGAGAGAATGGGGAAGATAGAGAGGAGGAAGAGATAGAGATAAGAGGAGAGAAGGAGAGGACATGATGAGAGAAGGAGAGGAGAGGACATGAGGAGAGAAGGAGAGGACAGGAGGAGAGAATGGGAGTATAGGAGGACAGAAGGAGAGGACAGGAGGAGAGAATGGGAGTATAGGAGGACAGAAGGAGAGGACAGGAGGAGAGAATGGGAGTATAGGAGGACAGAAGGAGAGGACAGGAGGAGAGAATGGGAGTATAGGAGGACAGAAGGAGAGGACAGGAGGAGAGAAGGAGGACATGAGGAGAGAAGGGGAGGAGAGAAGGAGAGTTAGGAGAAAGGAAGAAGCTCAACGGCACTCGAATTAACTTCAACTGTTAAACTGTTTTATATCCTGTAAAATATATGTTGTAAATAGTTTTAAAGAATAGGTTCACTATTTTTCAACCCAGACCATATTAAAATGCTGTTTCCCAAATATTTCTATTCCTCACTGATATCTTTAGCATTGATAAATGTACCACTGCATTAATGGATTAGGTATGATAATTTACTTTTCAAACACCATGATAATTTATTTTTCAAACACCATGATACATCTACTTTTCAAACACCATGAAAATGAGGTGAAATAAACATTTTAAAGGTGTATTGTTCCCTGTGTTTTTATCATAGAGGTGTGGTTATACTATTAATCTGGATTGTCTGTTATTCTAATGTTAATCTTAATCGGATGAAGACTATTTCACCATACATGACGCATCATATCTTTTTGCTCACTGATGGGGTCCCATGTTGTGCAGTAGGTGCCCTTTTTTCTTTTCGCCCCTGCCCTTCAAGCAGCCTGAGTCCGCCACTGCACACTAGTATAATATAAACTAGTAAAAAAAACACTGAGCTAGCCTTCGCTAAACTAGCTGCTTCCGCATTTTACAGTAGGAGCGCTGTGATTGCTGGGCGCACCAGACACGTGACAAAGCAGCCAGCAATCGCAGCACGTAAGTTTCACCACGGACATTTGGACCTGTGATGTTTGTTTGGTTTATTTAATTCTTTTTGAGGCGTGCTGTCCTATAAATGCCAAGTAATAGTTGTTTCATGGACCAAGACCACAACAGTCTCCTCTCCTATAGCGTAAAATGTTTTATCTGCTGACAAAGCACAATACCTGTTGGTTTTTAGTTCACTCATTGTTCAGGGAAACACATTGTTAATGACATTGACGGATTGTGAATTTTGTGATTGACTCAAATTATATTTATTTGGAAAAATAAATATAGACACTTTATTTGAAGAGTCAAAACTGTTCTCTTGGCTTTGTTTTGTTCATAGTAGTAACGCTCATGTCATGATAAATCTGGTTAGGTCAAAACTACAGGAATATACATAAAAAATTTATATATTATAATTAGGGATGCTCGATATTGGCTTTTTTACCGATACCGATATTCCGATATTGTCCAACTCTTAATTTCCGATACCGATATCAACCGATACCGATATATGCAGGGTTTCCCCGTCCAAAAAACTGAATAATTTCAGGTAACTAATAATTTCACTGGATATATATATAACAAATATTGTTATTGTTTTTTTTCTTTTTTTAACCGATACCGATATTTTCCAATATCACATTTTACTGCCGATATCGGCCGATAATATCGGTCGGCCGATAATATCGGACATCCCTAATTATAATACAATAAATATATATATATTATCGGTTATTGGTATCGGTATCGACCTTGAGGAGCAGAACGTTTTTTTTGTATTATCTTTTTCCCCCTCCTTTTTTCCGATTTTTCTCCCATCCCACTGTTAGTCGTTATGCCAATTCCCAACCCCCTTCCTGGTTGTTGCGCACCCCCCCCTACTGTTGGTCCGGGAGGCCGGAGACTGTCACATGTTTTCCTCCGACACATGTGCAGCCAGCCGGCAGCCAGCCTGGCAGCGCAGATTCTCACCGGGAGAGTGTAACGTGTGGAAGGTCACACTACCTTTCTCCAGATTTTACCCTCGCTGTGCAGGCGCCCCGACCAAACTGTAGGGGTCGCTGTCCACAACACCCCCCAGGACCCACCCACGGCTTCCCTCCCCCTAACTCAGCCAAACGAGTTAGTATAGCGATCAGCCCGAGCCAAGGCAATGCTGACTCTCCGGGAGTCGGGACCGCAGCCTCTTGCATTGGTGACGAGCGCAATCTCCGCTACGCCACCTGACCGCAGAGGAGCAGAAAGTTATCGATATCGGGGTCAAAAAATTAATATCGTGCACCCCTAATTTTTTTAAACTTTGGACCTGTATGACTATAAGTCTTCAGGCTATGGAACCGTTATGTTTTCCAGCTCCTACCTTAAAAACAGGTATCTGGCAACAAGTCAACAGAAAAGTAAAGAGAAAATATTTTATTTCAGTGTGTTCAAACCTCTGTTTCTCTATTACATTAGCACTCAAAGTGATTTTTCTTTATTATGTAAGAAACTTCAGAATGTTAACTTTCAAAAGAGACCAGACTCATCCCACCCGGTCCCTCAGGTCTGCCTCCTCCATCCACCTGACCGTCCCCCCAGCCCGTCTGTCCACCATGGGGTCGAGAGCCTTCAGCTGCTCTGCCCCTCGCCTCTGGAACTCCCCCCCCCCCGACATCAGGAACATTGACTCCATTATCCCATTCAAAACCCACCTCAAAACCCACCTGTTTTGTTTAGGCAGTCGTATGTCTGATTCTATTTTGTGTGTGTGTGTGTGTGTGTGTGTGTGTGTGTGTGTGTGTGTGTGTGTGTGTGTGTGTGTGTGTGTGTGTGTGTGTGTGTGTGTGTGTGTGTGTGTGTGTGTGTGTGTGTGTGTGTGTGTGTGTGTGTGTGTGTGTGTGTGTGTGTGTGTGTGTGTGTGTGTGTGTGTGTGTGTGTGTGTGTGTGTGTGTGTGTGTGTGTGTGTGTGTGTGTGTGCAACCCCAGTTGCCATTGCATGTACATATTTGTGTTTTATTACACGTATATGTACATACTTACCAACTGTTTTGCCTGTTTTACTGCAACACTACTATCACCAACATCTAAGAAGGGAGATCCCCCCTTGAACGGCCCTTCTAATGTTTCTCTCCTCCACATTGCCTGTGGTGCTTTTTTTCCTATTGCTAGGTTTTTTGTGAGTTGTTCCTTACATTCGCGTGGGGTATGTCTGGGAGTGTTGCTTTTATTTTATATTTTATTTTGGATTTCATGGTGTTTTTTGTTTTGTTCTTGATTTATTGTGATGTTTCTTCTTGACTTGTTTAACACTTTCCGTTCCACACACGAGAATACTCTGGTTTATTTATAGGTGGTTGAAAGCCACTCACGAGATTTCTCGGAATAATTTTTAAAAATGTTTTTGCATCACCCGAGCCTACCCGAGTATAGCCGAGCGGCGCCGGCGATCATTGTGGAAAAAAGCGCCCCCTGTCGTCTCCCAGATGACATAAGTGATTTTGGAATGGACTCAATGAAAATGAATGGGGGAAAAAATCCGGTACTCCACATTTTCCAGTCCACTGATGCAGCCGGGTTACCACAGTTCATTCTGGAGACTCAGATCCCCGCTGATCATGGAGTTCTACTGTATCGCGTTGGATCCATACACTTATCGATTTTTTCGAATGGTGATCAGGAATTGGAATATACCAGTTGGATACCATCTGATGTCAGGTAAGGACTCTATGTTATCAGTGTTAGGATAATCAGAGTAAGTTTGATGAAGTTATAAGCTGTTTTGTGAAATGTCCTCTTTCGGTTTCACTGTAAAAGTCCGAGAGGACATCAACGGGGCGATTATCCGTGCGCGGCGCGAATGTGCTTGCGTGCACGTATAATATTGATCATCTAGCGTTTATTTGAAAACGATTCATAAAAAGGCCGACGAATATCAACGTTGTGGAATATTCCAGTAAAAGACGATTTTCATAGAATGCTCCAGAATGGGCTGGTTTTTATCTGAAAACGGGTGCTTTTCTAAATGCTCTGAAACGGAAACGACGCGATAAAAAAACAATCTGCCTTGACAGCACTGACTGGAAAATAGTCTTTGATAATGCGATGGGCAGATTAGACACATAGCCATAATTTAAAACATAGATTAGGCGATATTAACGTTAACATTGGCGCCGATGGTGGCATTCAGCAGGTAAAAAGGAAAACCCGGCGTGGCGCTCAAAGTGTTAAGGAAGACGTGTCCGGCCCATGGGGACATTAACGTGTGTTGCCTTGTCGGGCCTTACAAAAACATTTTATTTGGATTTGATTTGTGTGTGTGTGTGTGTGTGCGTGCGTGCACGTGTCAGCGCGTCGCATGTGCCATGAAAGCAAGCATTTTTTTTACAGAAGCTAAATCTTTCCATCTGGCTTTTTTTTTTTTATATATATATATATATATCTTTTTTTATCTTTTTTTTTAGCGTTTATCGCTTTTCTGGTCAAGCATGACCGACAGATACAGGGTGAAACGGGATATAGAGCAGGGGAAGACATTCGGCAAATGACGGCGGGTCCGGGAATCGAACTCGGAGTCAACCAGATCCGTGACGCAGCACGGTTTTCCCCGACGCAGAAATAGCGCCGAGATATGCGGTGAGCTACTGGAGCCCCCCTTCCATCTGGCTTCTTACTGTATGTGTGTGTTCATCAACAAACGGCTAAAACCATGACAGATTTCCAGTTGCCATGCTAACAGGGGGCCCTTTACGTAACCAAGTTGATAACTATAGACATCCAAGGACATCACTTCTGTTTTCCAATTGTGCGGTCGTCTGTCGAGCCATGCGTGTTAAAATCTGCACCAGCGGCGATGGCATGTTTCCGACGTTCGCACGTCGACACCCCATAATGTGACGCTGTCGACGAGGGCCTGCGCGGGATGTTGGTTTGCTTTGCATCCTACTTTCGAGTGTATAATATACAAATTCACCCTATACTGTATATACAAATTCACATTATAAAATCTAACATTCCAGTCAAAAAAAAATTAAAAATACTTAAAATCGTATTATTATTTTTTTGTATAGTGTGAATTTGTATATTTGTAGTAATTTTTAATGTATGTGTTTTGTTTAATTTTTTATTCGTATTTTTAGCTGTACATTTGTATTGTATTTGTTTTGTCCAGGACCCCAGGAAGACTAGAGGCTCTTTCATGTGTCTCTAATGGGGATCCTTTAACACTTTGAATGCCACGAGGTGGCGCCAGAGGTAGCGCTTCAATGCCACCATCGGCGCCAATGTTACGCTTAATATCGCCTAATCTATGTTTTAGTTCCAGTCAGTGCTGTCAAGGCAGATTGGTTTTTTATCGCTTCATTTCCGTTTGAGAGCATTTTGAAAAGCACCCGTTTTGAGGTAAAAAACAGTTCATTCTAGACCATTCTATGATAATCGTCTTTTACTGGAATATTCCAGAACGTTGATATTCGTCGGCCTATTTATGAATCGTTTTCAAATAAACGCTAGATGATCAATATTATACGTGCACGCAAGCACATTCGAGCCGCGCACGGATAATCGCCGTGTTCATTTCCTCTCTGACTTTTACAGTGAAACCGAAAGAGCCCATTTCACAAAACAGCCTATATCTTCATCAAAATTAGTCTGATTATCCTAACACTGATAACATAGATTCCTTACCTGAAATCAGATGGTATCCAACTGATATATTCCAATTCCTGATCACCATTCGAAAAAATCGATAAGTGTATGGATTCAAAGTGTGTACCATGCAGTACATGATTCCGCGGGGCTGAGAGGCTCCAGAATGAACTGCGGTAACCCTGGCTGCATCAGTGGACTGGAAAATGTGGAGTACAGGATTTTTTTCCCCATCCATTTTCATTGAGTCCATTCCAAAATCCCTTATGTCATCTGGGAGACGATAGGGGGCGCTTTTTTCCACATCTGATTGCCGGTGGCGCTCGGGTATACTCGGGTAGACTCGCGTGATGCAATATGATTTCAAAAAAAAAAAATTCAAAAAATCAGAGAAATCTCGTGAGTGGCTTTCAACATAACTATCGGAAACCCGAGATATCTCGTGTGTGGCAGTGAAAGTGTTAATAAACATAAACATAAATATAGACAGAGATTATATTTCTGGGGGGAAGAAACGGTGGAACGACCTTCCCACAACAGTCAGCACAGCTGAAACCATGACAGTCAGGACAGCTGAAACCATCACAGTCAGGACAGCTGAAACCATGACAGTCAGGACAGCTGAAACCATCACAGTCAGGACAGACAGCTGAAACCACCACAGTCAGACAGCTGAAACCATCACAGTCAGGACAGACAGCTGACACCATCACAGTCAGGACAGACAGCTGACACCATCACAGTCAGGACAGCTGAAACCACCACAGTCAGGACAGACAGCTGAAACCATCACAGTCAGGACAGACAGCTGAAACCACCACAGTCAGGACAGCTGAAACCACCACAGTCAGGACAGCTGAAACCACCACAGTCAGGACAGACAGCTGAAACCATCACAGTCAGGACAGACAGCTGAAACCACCACAGTCAGGACAGCTGACAGGTATAGCTTACCAATAAGGGCTTTTAAAATGAACAAATACCAGTGTTTGTTGCGCCTCTCCGTCAGCGAGGACCAACCAACCTTCTCATAAAGGACACAGTGATGAGTGTCGTATCCGTCATTAGTGATGAATCTGAGGGCAGAGTGACAGACAGAGTCCAAGGATTTAAGGGTTGAGGCCACAACATGTCTATAAATTACTTCACCGTTCATACCGCTAACAAGGCCTCCACAGCTGATCCGACCGTCACTACCAGCCTGGTTCCGGTCGGTGTAGCCCCGGCTGTTACCGCTTCCCCTCCGGCTTCCACGCCCAGCCCAGCCGCTACGACTGGTGCGGTTGTTACGTCGGGTCCCTTGCCCTCATCTCCTGTCCCTACGCCATGCCTCGTCGCCGAGACGGTCCAGTCTCCACGCCCTGCCCAGCCTCTACGCCTGGTCCAGCTGCTACACCGGTTCCAGGCTCCTCATCTCCGGATCCTACGCCACGACTCGCCGCCGAAACCGGTCCGGTCTCCACGCCCTGCCCAGCCTCTACACCTGGTCCGGCTGCTACGCCGGGTCCCGGCGTCTCAACTGGTCCTGGCTCGTCGACTGGTCCTGGCGCTCCGTCTGATCCAGCCCTACGCCGTGATCGGCGCCCTGGTCCTCGACGTGGTCCTCGCTGTGGTCTTCGCCGTGGTCTGTGCTGGATCCTACTCCGGGGGTCGTCGCCGCCGCACCTACGTTCCGGCTCTCCTGATCCGGTCCCTAGTCCGGCGGCTGGAGGGTCCGTCGTCCGGGATCCTGCTCCGGGGTCCTTACCCTCGCCCCCCTTGGCTCCAGGCTCCCTGACCGGCTTCCTGTTTCTCTCCCCGCCTCCCCTCTCCGGGCTTCTGCACCTGTACCCACCCCCCCTCATCGGGCCTCTGTTCCCAGCTCCAGCCCCCCTCTCCGGGTCTCGACACCCATCTCCACCCCCCCTCGTCGGGCCTCTGTTCCCAGGTCCAGCCCCCCTCTCCGGGTCTCTGCACCCATCCCCACCCCCCCTCATCGGGCCTCTGTTCCCAGGTCCAGCCCCCCTCTCCGGGTCTCGACACCCATCCCCACCCCCCCTCGTCAGGCCTCTGTTCCCAGGTCCAGCCCCCCTCTCCGGGTCTCGACACCCATCCCCACCCCCCCTCGTCAGGCCTCTGTTCCCAGGTCCAGCCCCCCTCTCCGGGTCTCGACACCCATCCCCACCCCCCCTCGTCGGGCCTCTGTTCCCAGGTCCAGCCCCCCTCTCCGGGTCTCGACACCCATCCCCACCCCCCCTCGTCAGGCCTCTGCTCCCAGCTCCAGCCCCCCTCTCCGAGTCTCTGCACCTGTTTTCAGCCTCCCTGACTGCTATGCCCCTCCTGCGTTAATTTTTCGGGCTCCCGGCCCCAGTTCTCCAGGTCCTCACCTTCGCTTCGGTCCGGGGTCTCGGCCTCAAGCCTCGCCCATTCCCGGACGTTGTTATCGAGCGTCTGGAAGCCGCCCGTTCGGGGGGGGGGGTACTGTAACGACCCCAGGCCCAGCCCTTGGTGGGCCTGTTATGATAAAGACATTGGGCATTCCCTACCTCCTGACAGTGGTCTCCTACCTGGTCTCCTACTTCCCTCTAGTGGCCAGATGAGCCAGATGGTGCAGGCGGCCATTTTGGTCTGGTTAAATATAATAGTTATATTATATTATATTATATTAATTTCCACTTATTTGTTATCTTGGGTCATCCCTGCCTTTGTTTGATGTCGTCTCCCTGTCTGGTTGTTGTGTGTCTTATTGCCTTTTGTGTCCAGGTTTGATTATTCCTTTTGTGGTCTGATTTTGTATTTTTTGTTTTTGCCTGGCTGTGCCAGGTGTGGCTCATCATCGTTAGTCTGTGTATATTAGTGTGTTTCTCTCTCTCCTTGTCGTGGCGTCATTTCCTCCAGTACCTCTGTGTTCCCCTGCTCGTCGTGTCTCCTGTCTTCTCCCTTGCCTTGCTGTGTTTGTCTTGAGAGTTGTAAGTAGATTAGTATTCCGTTTTTGTTCATCTTTGTTTTCTCGTGTCTTCAGTTTCGTTTCTGTATTAGAGCCAGCTCGGCTGTGCCATTTATGTTTTCTTTTTGTAACGTGTCGTCGTCTAAGTAAAGTCTATATATATACACGTTACCCTGCCGTCTCTGCCTCCTCCATTCCTGTCCGCAAACTGAGTTCTTATCGCCTTCCCTCACTACTCCACCAATCGTAACAGTACAGTATAGTTGTTTTTTCATATCCATTTTTCAAAGCTACACAATAAACAACATTATCTAATGATGAACAAATCAAGTACAAACAATGTTGATAATGAGTTATAAATAATGTAGAACTAATTTGTAAATTTTATACAAATATAGTTATAAATTATTTAATAATAATTTTACGAATGTATATAAATGGTGTGTCATGATTAGTTCATTATCTACAAATACCTTATAAAGGTCTTATAACTGAGTGTTGTTATAAAGTGTTACCAATTATTTTATTCTTAGGCTTATTTTTATTCTTATTCGTGACTTTTGTTTTTGTCTCCCTAAATGTTTACTGTTTACTGTGAGCGATTTGTAGTGCCAAATTTCCCTCGGCATGAATAAAGTATTTCTATTCTATTCTATTCTATTCTATTCTATTCTATTCTAATAGCACTTCATCCACGCCTCAGCATCGGAGCAGAGAGCATCCGGTCCACAGAGCTAACGGAGTTATAAGACTGTGAAACTGTCCTACTCTGTGTTTTCCCCGATAGCTGTCCTTACATCATGTGATAATTATTATTACTATAATTAGAGAACAAGTGGGCACATCTCTGGGGATTTTGGAGTTCAGAAAAGTGAGTAATAAAAAGTATAATGTTGACATCAAGCCAGCCACCCCCTCTATTTACCTCCCTTCCTTTCTTCCCTTCACTCGGTTGTTAAGTCGCTGTGGGAAATATTCAGAATATTCAGTTGACTTTGTGCTTACTTTATATTTACCTTATCATATTGGGCACATTGATCTCAATTAAATGTGTGTTTACTGCAGAACGGAGTAACTAGGAGACCCCATGTTACAGACCAGACACTCTGTAACAGTATCACTGTATCAGTGATGGCTGTGGAAATGTAGAGCTACTTAACTCTTATTTTTAACAAAGGAAATAACACTTACTTTAATTTAAGTAATAAGTAATGTGTGTCTCTCTCTCTCTTGCTCTGTCTTTCTCTCTTGCTCTCTCTCTCTTGCTCTGTCTCTCCTCTCTTGCTCTGTCTCTTGCCTTGTGTGTTTGTGTGTCTCTCTCTCCTGCTCTGTGTGTGTGTGTGTGTGTGTGTGTGTGTGTGTGTGTCTCTCTCTCTCTCTCTCTCTCTCTCTCTCTCTCTCTCTCTCTCTCTCTCTCTCTCTCTCTCTCTCTCTCTCCTCTCCTCTCTCTCTCTCTCTCTCTCTCTCTCTCTCTATTTGTCTCTGTGTGTGTGTGTGTGTGTGTGTGTGTGTGTGTGTGTGTGTGTGTGTGTGTGTGTGTGTGTGTGTGTGTGTGTGTGTGTCTCTTTCTCTCTCTCTCTCTCTCTCTCTCTCTCTCTCTCTCTCTCTCTCTCTCTCTCTTCTCTCTCTCCTCTCTCTCACTATTTGTCTCTGTGTGTGTCTTTCTCTCTCTTGCTTTGTGTGTTATGTGTGTGTGTGTCTCTCTCTATTTGTCTCTTTGTGTCTCTCTCTCTTGCTCTGTCTCTTGCTCTGTGTGTGTGTGTGTGTGTGTCTCTCTCTTCTTTGTCTCTGTGTGTGTCTATCTGTCTTTCTTGCTCTGTGTGTTTATGTGTGTGTGTGTGTCTCTCTTGCTCTGTGTGTGTGTCTCTCTCTATCTTTGTCTCTGTGTGTCTCTCTCTCTTGCTCTGTCTCTCTCTCTCTTTGTCTCTGTGTGTCTCTCTCTCTCTTGCTCTGTCTCTCTCTCTCTCTGTCAATATGACACAGGTGAGTTGATTATTTCTAGCATGTGATAGTGCTCCTGCTCTTTTAAATACAAGTCCCAAGCACTTGTATCTAGTATCAACTTGCCTCTAATCAGCATATCTTTAAATACAGAAGCGGTGTCACATGAATAATCATGCGCCCGGTGTCGTATCGACGGGGTAATAATCGCACTCCACATCGCTACCGTGGAGGCGAGGGACAATAAAAGTGATCACATGGTTTTTACAAGACTCACACACCGTCCACATCGGGTGGATTCACAACCTGGCGCATCTACAGTCACGTCCCCCTATGGATTAATCCCAGACCCCGACTGTATTTGGCCAGGGACTGATCACATACGAGAGGGTCTAGCGTAGGGCCGACCCCGATTAGTTGAATAGTCGACTAATCGATTGAAAGGAGCTGCAGTCGACTGCCAACCTCTTACTTAGTCGAATGCAAATATTTATTTTTTTCTATCCACTTTTTCTCCTCCTTTCTTTCTGTGTTTTTCTCCCATCCCAATTTAGTCGTCATGCCAATTCCCCCCTCCCCTTCCTGGCTGTTGCTCGCATGTGCCCCCCACTGGTCGGTCTAGGGAGCCCTGAAGTCCATCACATGCTTCCTCCGATACATGCAGAGTCAGCCAGCAGCATATTTCACCTGCCAGCGCGGACTCTCATTGGTGAAGTGTAACGTGTGGGAGGCTCACACTACCCTCACCATCTCCCTCCCTCGCTGTGCAGGCGCCCTGACCGACCTGTAGGAGTCGCGGTTTACAACGACCAGATTACCACCCCACCGGCTTCCCTCCCGCTGCCTCTGCCAATTGAGCACAGTATGACGGCCGGCCCAAGCCGGAGGCAACGCTGACAGCCGGATTCGATACCAGTGTCTCTCACGTTGGTGACGAGCGCTTAGTCCGCTGCGCCACCCAGCCGCCGAATGCAAAATTCTTAATGCAAAATTCCAAAGAAATTCCAAAAGCAAAGAGTTAACAAATAGAATAGAACCAAAAAATGTAATGCTTTTTCTACTGTCAGTAAGAAGACCATTGTACAATCAACCATTATGTCTTGATGGTGACATTCTGTACATGCATGCCCCTCCCTCTCCCTTAAAACCCCTCACTGCTGTGTATTATAGCGGCACTGGTTTTATCACTGGAGGTTTCATTTCTCACTCACCGTTGTATTTGATGTGAAAACGTCGGGTGGCCTTCTTTGACTAAGAGACGGGATATATGCGATGCATTTTATTGATCTACGAGGCTCCGCTCATGAAACATCCCTATCATCTCTGCTCTTGGATTGCTTTTAAACACAGCACATGTGGTACGAGGTCACAGGATGCATCAGCCCCGACGCGTTAGCTTCACACACAGAGACTAGACATCGACCAACTGTCGCACGTTGCCAATCTCACTGTCAATCTGGCCTATGATCATCATGATCAGAAACCTTTTGAAACCATTCTGATCTCGTTCCAGAGAGTTATTTATGATCATTAGCAAACATTATGAGAAAAAAAAAGAGATTGTTGTCTCTGGGAATGTTATCGTCCCCAATGGAATTCATGTAGAGGACAGTTTCTACTGCAACAGTGAGCGTTCGCTCACCCTGCCAATCTCTGCTTCACAGTTCTTTTTATTTTTTAATATAATCTTTTTCCTCCTTCTTTCCCCGTTTTTCTCCCCATCCCAATGTTAGTCGTTATGCCAATTCCAATCCCCTTCCTGGTCGTTGCGCACTCTACCCCCTACCGTCGGTCCGGGAGGGCGGAGACTATCACATGCTTCCTCCGACACATGTGTAGCCAGCCCACCGCTTCTTTTCACCTGGCAGCGCGGACTCTCACTGGGAGAGTGTAACGTGTGTGAAGGATCACACTACCTCTCCTAGATCCTTCCCTTGCTGTGCAGGCGCCCCGACCGAACTGTAGGAGTCACTGTTTACACCCACTCCACGCCGGCTTCCCACCCGCTAAACACAGCCAATTGTGTCAGTATGGACGGTCGGCCAAGCGGAGGCACCACAGCTGGATTCGATCCCACTGTCTCTGTGGTGGTAGACAGACGCTTAGTCCGCTGCGATTCCAGCAGGGGAAGATAGATGCTGGATTGGACCCCCCCGTTAACCCTTTGTCGTGTGGTAGTGAAAGGGTTAACCTGCTGTATTGTCACAGTGAAAGGGTTAAACCATTGTGCTATTCATCTGCATGGAAATCAATGGGCTGTCTCTGT
>NW_028171584.1:0-19154 GCF_963971535.1 Notolepis coatsorum
AGCGCCGCTCTCTTATCCAGGAGGGCGGGGGGTGTGTGTGTGTGTGTGTGTGTGTGTGTGTGTGTGTGTGTGTGTGTGTGGAAGGGGGGGGGGGGGGGTCGACCTCGCCGGTGATGGAGGGCGCGCGGACAAGGGTCATCCGTTACCGCCGCTCGGACCGCGGCGTCCTGTGTGTGATACAGTAGCAAGCACAGCGTCGGGAAGGGTTGGTGTGCGGCTGGCTGGAGGAAGAGGAGGAAGAGGAGGAGGGGGAGGAGCAGGAGGAGGAGGAGGAGGAGGAGGAGAAGGAAGAGAAGGAAGAGGAGGAGGAGGAGGAGGAGGAAGGAGGAAGAGGAGGAGGAGGAGGAGGAAGAGGAGGAAGAAGAGGAGAAAGAGGAGGAGCAGGAGGAGGAGGAGGAGGATGAGAAGGAAGAGAAGGAAGAGGAGGAGGAGAGGCAGGAAGAGGAGGAGGAGGAAGAGGAGGAGGAGAGGAAGAGGAGCAGGAGGAGGATGAGGAGGAGAAGGAAGAGAAGGAAGAGGAAGAGGAGGAGGAGGAGGAGGAGGAGAGAGGAGAAGGAAGAGAAGGAAGAGGAGGAGGAGGAGAGGCAGGAAGAGGAGGAGGAGGAAGAGGAGGAGGAGGATGAAGAGGAGCAGGAGGAGGAGGATGAGGAGGAGAAGAAGAGAAGGAGGAGGAGGAGGAGAGGCAGAAGAAGAGGAGGAGGAAGAGGAGGAGGAAGAGGAGGAGGAGGATGTGAGGAGGAGAAGGAAGAGAAGGAGGAGGAGGAGAGGCAGGAAGAGGAGGAGGAGGAGAGGCAGGAAGAGGAGGAGGAGGAGGAGGAGGAGGAGAAGGGAAGAGAAGGAAGAGGAGGAGGAGGAGAGGCAGGAAGAGGAGGAGGAGGGGCAGGACGAGGAGGAGGGAGGGAATAGGAGGAATAGAGAGGAGGAGGAGGCAGGAAGAGGAGGAGGAGGGAATAGGAGGAAGAGGAAGAGGAGGAATAATAATAAATAATAATAATAATGGCTTGGATTTATATAGCGCTCTTCATGACACCCAGAGCGCTTAATAGGAGGAGGAGGGAAGAGGAGGAAGAGGAGGAGGAGGAAGAGGAGCAGGAGGAGGAGGAGGATGAGGAGGGAGAAGGAAGAGAGGAGGAGGAGAGGAGAGGCAGGACGAGGATGAGGAGGGGCAGATCGAGGAGGAGGAGGAAGAGGAGGAAGAGGAGGAGGAGGAGAGGCAGGAAGAGGAGGAGGAGGAAGAGGAGGAATAATAATAATAATAATAATAATAATGGCTTGGATTTATATAGCGCTCTTCATGACACCCAGAGCGCTTAATAGGAGGAGGAGGAGGAGAGGCAGGAAGAGGAGGAGGAGGAAGAGGAGGAAGAGGAGGAGGAGGAAGAGGAGGAAAAGGAGGGGGAGGAACGGTATAGGAGGAGGAGAAGGAAGAGAAGGAAGAGGAGGAGGAGGAGAGGCAGGAAGAGGAGGAGGAGGGGCAGGAAGAGGAGGAGGAGAGGTAGGAAGAGGAAGAGGAGGAAGAGGAGGAATAGGAGGGGGAGGAACGGCACCCTAACTGACCGCTCTCCGGGACCCCAGGATGGAAACCACACAGGAGGAGACCAGGCCAGTCGTGTCAGCACTCCAGAGACCCCCCCCCCCCACCCCCACCTCAGATCTGTCACTTGAAGCACATGCCTATAGCGGGGGGGAAGAGAGAAGAGCATCAGTGTTCCCATCGAATACATTAAAGAGGCGGGGTGTGTGTGTGTGTGATATGATATACACTGTACGTACTACGCACAACAATAAAGCATACTTCTGCCCCCCCCCCCCCCCCGCCCCCTTTAAGGTGTATTCATATCACCCGGGTCACGGGTTGAAAGTAACATTTGTGCACCACTTTCGGAGCCATCGGAGGGATTACATTTGCATCTGATCGGAGTCGTCTGTCGTTGATTTAGTTTCACCCCCCCCCCCTCCCCGCCGCCCCCCTCCCTGTGTATGTTTTATATACGGTGCCGTCTACAGACACGCGGCTGAGTGAGCGGCAAGCGGATCCCACGGTGGAGGAAGAGGGAGATAGAGAGAGAGAGAGAGAGAGAGAGAGAGAGAGAGAGAGGTTTTACACCTCTATTTCACAAAGCAATAGCCCTCCCCACCTAATGCGATGTGACACTGAATACTACACACAGAGAAACAAGTAACCCTCAAATTGGGTTATTCCTCCTACCTGCCAGTAATCCAGTTGATAAGCACTATACATGTAGATTTCCAGGGAGGGGGGGAAATCAGATTACCGGCGGCGGCGAGCCGAACCGAACTGGGATTTTCGGGTCTAAATTGGCTGATGTTCCCCGGGTCTCTCTCTCTCGTTCTGTAGTGTACAGGATGAACGGGGGGGGATAAAAGATTTGACTTCGCGGCAGATAAATAGCAGTCTGAACACAACGGCATTGCGGCTCCTCAAGGCCTATTTCTGGGGCTATTGGGAATGGAACGTTTTTTTTTTAAACAAGTATAAACCACAGTTCGTGAAGTATATATATACACTTAAAAATAGAAGGGAAACTATGTGGGGAAAACACGGTTAGACGACGGCGGCTCGTGCAGGAGAGTGTCCTCGGGGTCTCGGGGGAGAGAATCTACTGTCTGCTGTTCGTTCTCCAGAGGCATCAATTCTGCAGCGTTGCTTCACTTCGCAGCCAAAGACAGGTGAGATTACTCACTTGTTAAACTCTGATATTGTGAGAGCTATTCCCTACAGTTATATATATATAAGGTGTTACGTGCATATTATATATAGCATGCATGTATTGTACAATATACTGTATATATACATTTATATATTTGTATTTATATTTACTCCATATATATATATATATGTATATATATACATATCTGTCTGAATATACCTGCGTATCATTCTTCTATATACATACTTACACACCTGCATATAACCCATATAACTCATGTACAATCATGCTGTATATAGAGTAAATATATAGTACTTCTTACATTCATTCATTCATTCATACATCTGTCTGTACGTATACCTGCATATAATCCTTTTTACATATCTGTAGATACTAAATCTATATCTGTACATATCCCTTACCTACCAGTACGACTTACTACCACCATAGTGTCTTTATACCTGTATCACTGTACATATTAATACTACAACTCTGTACATACATCTGATTAGCACTATTACTCAGTAGCCTAGTAGCCTACTCCTTTATATATATAAAAAAAGGTAAATCTTTTTCTCCCCTTTTTTTCCGCATTTTTCTTCCATCCCAATTTAGTCGTTTAGCCAATTCCCTTCCTGGTCGTTGCACGCATTTCCCCCCCACATGGCGGCCTAGGGAGGGTTGAAGACTATCACATGTCTCCTCCGATACATGTGGAGTCAGCCAGCCGCTTCTTTTCACCTGACAGCGAGGACTCTCACTGGGGGAGTGTAACGCGTGGGAGGATCACACTACCTCCCCTAGATCCCTTCCCTGCTGAGCAGGCGCCCCGACCGACCAGTAGGAGTCGCTGTTTACAACGACCAGGATACACACACCCCACCGGCTTCCCACCCGCTAACACTGCCAATTGTGTTAGTAGGGACAACTGACCAAGCCGGAGGTACCGCTGACAGCTGGATTCGAACCCAGTGTCTCTGCGGTGGTAGGCGAGCGCTTAGTCCGCTGCGCTACCCAGCCACGCCCTTTAAATAATCTTTTTAAAGTTGATTAAATTGGCACAACAACTAAATTGGGATGGGGAGAAAACAGAGAAAAAATCGGAGAAAGAGAGATACAAAAGAAAAATATTTTTTTTTACTCATATCAGTGAATAACAATTAAACACAGACTAAGCCTGATCTGGTGATGATGCTGTTTGGTTATTCAATGATTCCTTACAACGAGGAAGCGTGTGAAAGACCAGCCGTGGCCACAGCAGAAGAAGAGGCAGTGGGGACAGGTTGCACTGCGCTGTGGCCACAGCAGAAGAAGAGGCAGTGAGGACAGGTTGCACTGCGCTGTGGCCACAGCAGAAGAAGAGGCAGTGAGGACAGGTTGCACTGCGCCGTGGCCACAGCAGAAGAAGAGGCAGTGAGGACAGGTTGCACTGCGCTGTGGCCACAGCAGAAGAAGAGGCTGGTCTCTCAGTGAGGACAGGTTGCACTGGGCCCTATCAGGAGCCCAGAGCGTAGTGTGATAAATGTGTTGAGTGATCTGTCTTAGTCCACCTGTACGTGTGGTGTGTCGGTGTACTTGCTGCTGTGTGCATACGGTATATCTGTGTGTATACTGTACGTCTGTGTGTATAATGTATGTCTGTGTGTATACTGTACGTCTGTGTGTATACTGTACGTCTGTGTGTATACTGTACGTCTCTGTGTATACTGTACGTCTGTGTGTATACTGTATGTCTGTGTGTATACTGTACGTCTGTGTGTGTATACTGTATGTCTGTGTGTATACTGTATGTCTGTGTGTATACTGTACGTCTGTGTGTATACTGTACGTCTGTGTGTATACTGTACGTCTCTGTGTATACTGTACGTATGTGTGTATACTGTACGTCTGTGTGTATACTCTACGTCTGTGTGTATACTGTACGTCTGTGTGTATACTGTACGTCTGTGTGTATACTGTACGTCTGTGTGTATACTGTACGTCTGTGTGTATACTGTATGTCTGTGTGCATACTGTACGTCTGTGTGTATACTGTATGTCTGTGTGTATACTGTACGTCTGTGTGTATACTGTACGTCTGTGTGTATACTGTACGTCTGTGTGTATACTGTACGGCTGTGTGTATACTGTACGGCTGTGTGTATACTGTACGTTTCTGTGTATACTGTACATCTGTGTGTATACTGTACGTCTGTGTGTATACTGTACGTCTCTGTGTATACTGTACATCTGTGTGTATACTGTACGTCTGTGTGTATACTGTACGTCTGTGTGTATACTGTACGTGTGTGTGTATACTGTATGTCTGTGTGTATACTGTACGTCTGTGTGTATACTGTACGTCTGTGTGTATACTGTATGTCTGTGTGTATACTGTACGTCTGTGTGTATACTGTACGTATGTGTGTATACTGTGTACGTATGTGTGTATACTGTACGTCTGTGTGTATACTGTATGTCTGTGTGTATACTGTACGTCTGTGTGTATACTGTACATATGTGTGTATACTGTACGTCTGTGTGTATACTGTACGTCTGTGTGTATACTGTACGTCTGTGTGTATACTGTACGTCTGTGTGTATACTGTATACTGTACGTCTGTGTGTATACTGTACGTCTGTGTGTATACTGTACGTCTGTGTGTATACTGTATACTGTACGTCTGTGTGAGTCACTGTGTGCACACCTGTATCGTATCTTAATAACACAAGAGGCAAATTCCTGCACGTCCCTTGCATTGGCAAATAAAGTGATTCAGATTTTTAGATTCAATCAGAGTAGATCAGATTAGATACAAATGTATTGTCATCATAACAAGCACAAGTACAGTATCCAACCAAAAGACGTTCAGCATCCAACCAGAGTGCAAGAGTTATATGGGTTTATATGCAGGTATATAGAAGGATTATAGGCAGGTATATTCAGACAGATATATATATATATATATATATATATATATATATACAGCACTATTGTACATGTCATGCACTATTGTACATGCTATCATGATACATTGGGTCGACAGTGGCTCAGGAGGTTAGAGCAGTCGTCTGGTAATCCGGAGGTTCCCGGTTAGATTCCCGCTCCTCCCGGGCAGCGTGTCAAAGTGTCCTTGAGCAAGACACTTAACCCCCTAATTGCTCCCGATGAGCAGGTCGGCACCTTGCATGGTCGCCTCCGTCATCGGTGTGTGAATGTGTGAGTGAACGGGTAAAATGTGAGGAACAAATTGTAAAGCGCTTTGGATAAAAGCTGCTATATAAATGCAGCCATTTACCATTTATATAAATGCAGCCATTTACCATACAGAGTTTGAATTTGAATCAGGAAAATCGCTTATCGCTTATCGCTGCTTTCAGGCGGTAAAACCTTGTATCTCCGAAGGTTTAAGAATAAAAAATTACAACCTGATATTCAGATTGACAACTGTGTATTTTTAAGACAAGATATGCCTTTATTGATCCCCTCTGGGGAAATTCAGGCATCATAGCAGCATGGGGGAGGGGGCAGGGGAGGTACAGGTATGAGCAGGGGTGATAAAAGACATAAATATAAGCATTAGAATTCGATATGAATATAAAAATATGAGAAATATATACAGTGTAAACAATATAATTAACTCTGAATATAAAAAAAAAAAAGACAAATACACAGTGTAAACGAAAGAGGTGCAGATGAGGGTCTATATGCCCTACCGGTTATATTATACGTTACAATAAAAATAGACAATAATACATTTGAATTCACTCCCCCGGGATCAGAATGCTTTTCATTGTAGGCCTACTACTTAGGGTAATACATCTGGCTCACAACGAAAAAAAACCATGTACACTTTCACTTTCAAATCTGACTCTGAAGCTGAAGGTTCTTCCTTCTCTCGCTGCGTTTAAAAGTATGATCTCCGACCACCGTGTGTCGACTCGTAAAACCGTCATAGCTGATGTCACGTGTTATTGTTTATTCTTATTTATTGCGTCTATATATGTATGAAATTGCTGATAAACGATGTCTTGTTTTGTAATCTCGTCGTCGCTGTGTAAACGAGGTTAACCTCAGTGTCTCACGAGTTGAAATACAGGTTTGAATTTAAATTATGGATGCTCGATATTGGCTTTTTTACTGATACCGATATTCCGATATTGTCCAACTCTTAATTTCCGATACCGATACCGATATCAACCGATACCGATATATGCAGGGTTTCCCCCCCAAAAAAATGAATAATTTCAGGTAACTAATAATTTCACTGGATGCATTCAAAAGGCTTTCTAAATGTAAGCATTATCTGTGCAAAATATGATCATTAAAAAAGTTAAAATTAACATTACATATCTCTTGTTGTTGAATTAAACCAACATGCATACTTTTGACAATAAATTAAATAAGAATTGGTTCTTACTTGCTTGCCTGGGTAAATAAAGGTTAAATAAATGTAAAAGAAAAAAGAAAAAAAATATATATATTGTTATTGTTTTTTTTTCTTTTTTTTAACCGATACCGATATTTTCCGATATCACATTTTACTGCCGATATCGGCCGATAATATCGGACATCCCTAATTGAAATACAATTAAATTACAATGTCCCATAACGACGGTGTGTTCCTTTAATAACAGATTTGACTCCATATACGTTTAACTATAGTATTCAGTTTGTTTTTCCAGAGCGGTGCAGTCAGCGCCGTGAAGAGAGAACGCAGGGAAGAAGCAGGAAACATGGCGTCCGGGATGGATCCCTGTGAACCATGAGGTCTGAGTTGCACGTGTGAAGAAGCTGAATGTAACATCTCCCCGTGATTTATATCCTAAACAGCATTTTCTTGCATCGCAAACACAGCCCCCCTCGGCCTCAGCCTCCCTCCTGAGGGCTCTTCTCTCTGTGTTTCCCTGACGTGAGGCATGACTCCCCAGTGGCCCCGGGAATCAGACAAGCCCAGGTGCAACGCTAATATCCTCCCTGGTATCCAAACATTTCCTTTAAAAGTAACTGGCTCGTTGGGGCCCATAAATTAGGAGGCGAACGCTCCTCAAGATGTCCCGGGTTCCAATAAGACCCCCGTATATACCGTGGAGCAATAAACGTTGACATTGCGGCTGCTTGAAAAATGCCTCCCTTTTTCATTGTCAAGTGTTACAAATTGACGAAATGAAGTCCATCGATGTTCCCTCTCGGTCATTATCTCTCCCGTGGCACTTTGTTTTACAGACAGTTGTGGGGGGGATGGGTGGACGAGAGAGGGGGGGGGGGGGCGAGGGGGAGGGGGAGGGCGGCGCGCAGATTAGAGGCCCAGGCACTAGTTTATCAAACAAAATCTAATATCATCCATAAGAGTGGGGGGAGGGGAGGGGTGGTGGGGTGGGGGGCTGGTTCTGGGAAATCAATACTTCATTACTAAATTGTTAGCGGTGATGAAGAGTAATAGTGCGAGTTCAGAGACGTGTCTCGGCGGCCAGGCCACGGGAAGTTCAATGTCACCCGGGAAGTGATAAGTACAACCACTGATGGGAAGATACATTTCTGGAATGGTGGGGAGGGAGAGTGGGGGGGGGGGGGGGGGGGTCGCCGGGCGAGGCCACGGGACTGGAGCACAGAACAGACAATAGACACTGGTTTGCCATTGATTGGACTTGGGCAATAAAGACAGAATGCTATAAAAAGAGAGAGAGAGGGAGAGGGAGAGGGAGAGGGAGGGAGAGGTGAAGAAAGAGAGAGAGAGAGAGGATTTTTATTTTTTATACCTGCGGTTCAGAATTGACCCTTGCCTCGTCATCAGTTTGTGTGCCTTGCAGAGAGAGAAAAAAAAAATAACTCAGTACTTAATGTAATTAAAAAGGGTAATTGTGATAATAAAACCGTTTATCTCAGAAACAGGACCGTCTCATACCGCGGGAGTTCACTCTCACGGTGGAGTCTTTTCCTCCCGGAGAGGTTTTCGCCTTTGTTCTCTGGTCCCAGAAGACGAAGAGGACGCGATAAGGAATTACACTTTAGCTACCCGTTGTGTTTTGTAACGTAACGTCAACCAGACCTGCCACCTAATAGCATTCAGCTCATTATTCTTGTCTATGTATTTGAGTGTTTTTTATGGAGACGTGTGGAATTATTGCCCACATGAGGACAACTCTCAGATAGTATATGAGGTGTACCTTGTCGCTTTTAGTTTAGTTTAGTTTATTCAGTCCTTTAAAAGAAACAAGATTAGATTGGATTAAATGTATTGTCCTTATACAGCACAGGTACAGTACAGTACAACCAGAGTGCAAATGTAACAGTAAGTGCAATAGTAATATACAATGTACAAGTGATTAAACTGGAGTATATATAAATTAGTACTAGTACATTTGATTTTGATTTGATTTTGATGTTTTTTATTTTCGTGTCTTACATATACAGGTGTATGCCCAGCCCATATGGGCTTACAAGACACATAACAATAAGTATATAATAATATACTTGACCAATTGCTTGACAGATGACCTATAGACCAAGATGGCCACAAGAGTAAGAAAATACAAGAAAATACAATAAAACGTAATATAACACAAGCTGTACGCAATGTAAATAAACAACAAGAGGAATTCAAATACAATTATATAGGCTATAGTGTGTTTTGTCTCAAGTGCCATGCTTTCTCCAAAAATCCTGCAAAACCGAAGATGTCCTCCACAAAAAAACAACTCATCTGGTAATCCGGAAGGTTCCCGGTTCGATTCCCGCTCCTCCCGGGCAGCCTGTCGAAGTGTCCTTGAGCAAGACACTTAACCCCCTAACTGCTCCCGATGAGCAGGTCGGCACCTTGCACGGTCGCCTCCGCCGTCTGTGTGTGAACGTGTGAGTGAACGGGTAAAATGTGAGGAACAAAAGTGCTTTGAATAAAAGCTGTTGCAGCCATTTACCTTTTACACTCGTCATATCGTCCAATGGGACAAAGCTGTCTCTCTACACCTGTCCCCGCTACACCTGTCCTCTCTACACCTGTCCCCGCTACACCTGTCCTCTCTACACCTGTCCTCTACACCTGTCCTCTCTACACCTTGCCTCTACACCTGTCCTCTCTACACCTGTCCTCTCTACACCTGTCCTCTCTACACCTGTCCTCTACACCTGTCCTCTACACCTGTCCTCTACACCTGTCCTCCACACCTGTCCTCTACACCTGTCCTCTCTACACCTGTCCTCTCTACACCTGTCCTCTACACCTGTCCTCTACACCTGTCCTCTCTACACCTGTCCTCTACACCTGTCCTCTCTACACCTGTCCTCTCTACACCTGTCCTCTCTACACCTGTCCTCTACACCTGTCCTCTCTACACCTGTCCTCTCTACACCTGTCCTCTCTACACCTGTCCTCCACACCTGTCCTCTACACCTGTCCTCTACACCTGTCCTCCACACCTGTCCTCTACACCTGTCCTCTCTACACGAACGAACTAAAACGAAAACGGACGCAAAAAAATGAACGAAAAAAATGAAAACTAACGCAAAAGAACCAACGCAAAAGACGAACACAAAAGAAAATAACAAAAAAAAACGAAAACGAACGCAAAAAAACGAACGAACTAAAACGAAAACGAGCGCAAAAAACAAACAAAAAAAATGAAAACCAACGCAAAAAAACGAAAGAAAAAAACGAACGAAAAAAAACTAGCGAACTAAAACGAAAACCAACGCAAAAAAACGAAAGAAAAAAACGAAAGAAAAAAAAATGTAAGAAAAAAAAAAACGCAAAAATATTTACGCAAAAAAACGAACGAACTAAAACGAAAACGAACGAAAAAAAATGAACAAAAAAAATGAAAACGAACGAAAAAAACCCAACGCAAAAAAAAAAAAAAAAAACGAAAACCAACACCAAAAAACGAACAAAAAAATACAAAAAAAAACGAAAGAAAAAAAAAAGCAAAAAAACGAACAAACTAAACCGAAAATGAACGCAAAAAAATGAACGAAAAAAATTCAAACGAACGCAAAAAAACGAACGAAAAAAACCAACGCAAAAGAACTAACAAAAAAAAACGAAAACGAATGCAAAAAAACAAACAAACTAAAACTAAAACGAACTAAAACGAAAACGACCGCAAAAAAACGAACTAAAAACACCTGTCCTCTACACCTTGCCTCTACACCTGTCCTCTCTACACCTGTCCTCTACACCTTGCCTCTACACCTGTCCTCTACACCTGTCCTCTCTACACCTGTCCTCTACACCTGTCCTCTCTACACCTGTCCTCTACACCTGTCCTCTCTACACCTGTCCTCTACACCTGTCCTCTACACCTGTCCTCTCTACACCTGTCCTCTCTACACCTGTCCTCTACACCTGTCCTCTACACCTGTCCTCTCTACACCTGTCCTCTCTACACCTGTCCTCTACACCTGTCTCTCTACACCTGTCCTCTACACCTGTCCTCTACACCTGTCCTCTCTACACCTGTCCTCTCTACACCTGTCCTCTACACCTGTCCTCTACACCTGTCCTCTCTACACCTGTCCTCTCTACACCAACGAAAAAAAAACAAACAAAAAAAAAAAAAAAAAAAAATGAAAACCAACGCAAAAAACGAACGCGAAAAAACTAACAAACTAAAACGAAAACCAACGCCAAAAAACGAAAAAAAAAAAAAAAAAATGTAAAAAAAAAAAACGAAAAAAAACGAACAAACTAAACCGAAAACGAACGCAAAAAATGAATGAAAAAAATGAAAACGAACGCAAAAAAACGAACGAAAAAAACCAACGCAAAAAAACGAACAAAAAAAACGAAAACGAACTAAAACTAAAACGACCGCAAAAAAACGAACTAAAAACACCTGTCCTCTACACCTGCCCTCTCTACACCTGTCCTCTCTACACCTGTCCTCTACACCTGTCCTCTCTACACCTGTCCTCTACACCTGTCCTCTCTACACCTGTCCTCTACACCTGTCTTCTACACCTGTCCTCTCTACACCTGTCCTCTACACCTGTCCTCTCTACACCTGTCCTCTCTACACCTGTCCTCTACACCTGTCTTCTACACCTGTCCTCTCTACACCTGTCCTCTACACCTGTCCTCTACACCTGCCCTCTCTACACCTGTCCTCTCTACACCTGTCCTCTACACCTGTCCTCTCTACACCTGTCCTCTACACCTGTCCTCTACACCTGGGATTCGATCCCACTGTCTCTGCGGTGGTAGACAGACGCTTAGTCCGCTGCGCTACCCGGCCGCCCTTGGACCTGCAGCTCTATGGACCTGTAGCTCCTCTATGGACCCAAAAAAAAAACGAAAGAAAAAAAATGAAAGAAAAAAAACGAACGCAAAGAAATGTACGCAAAAAAAAACGAACGAACTAAAACGAAAACGGACGCAAAAAAATGAACGAAAAAAATGAAAACTAACGCAAAAGAACCAACGCAAAAGACGAACACAAAAGAAAACAACAAAGAAAAACGAAAACGAACGCAAAAAAACGAACGAACTAAAACGAAAACGAGCGCAAAAAACAAACAAAAAAAATTAAAACCAACGCAAAAAAACCAACGCAAAAAACGAACGAAAAAAAACTAGCGAACTAAAACGAAAACCAACGCAATAAAACGAACGAAAAAAACGAAAGAAAAAAAAATTTAAGAAAAAAAAAGAACGCAAAAATATTTACGCCAAAAAACGAACGAACTAAAACGAAAACGAACGAAAAAAAATGAACTAAAAAAATGAAAACGAACGAAAAAAAACCAACGCAAAAAAACGAAAAGAAAAATTTAAACCAACGCAAAAAACGAACGCAAAAAAAATAACAAACTAAAACGAAAAGCAACGCCAAAAAACGAACAAAAAAACACAAAAAAGGAAAAAAAAAAAAAAAAAAAAAAAAGAACAAACTAAACCGAAAACGAACGCAAAAAAATGAACGGAAAAAATGAAAACGAACGCAAAAAAACGAACGAAAAAAACCAATGCAAAAAAACTAACAAAAAAAAACGGAAACGAACGCAAAAAAACAAACAAACTAAAACTAAAACGAACTAAAACTAAAACGACCGCAAAAAAACGAACTAAAAACACCTGTCCTCTACATCTGTCCTCTCTACACCTGTCCTCTCTACACCTGTCCTCTCTACACCTGTCCTCTACACCTGTCCTCTCTACACCTGTCCTCTACATCTGTCCTCTCTACACCTGTCCTCTCTACACCTGTCCTCTACACCTGTCCTCTCTACACCTGTCCTCTACACCTGTCCTCTCTACACCTGTCCTCTCTACACCTGTCCTCTACACCTGTCCTCTCTACACCTGTCCTCTCTACACCTGTCCTCTCTACACCTGTCCTCTCTACACCTGTCCTCTACATCTGTCCTCTCTACACCTGTCCTCTACACCTGTCCTCTCTACACCTGTCCTCTCTACACCTGTCCTCTCTACACCTGTCCTCTCTACACCTGTCCTCTCTACACCTGTCCTCTCTACACCTGTCTCTCTACACCTGTCCTCTACACCTGTCCTCTACACCTGTCCTCTCTACACCTGTCCTCTACATCTGTCCTCTCTACACCTGTCCTCTACACCTGTCCTCTACACCTGTCCTCTACACCTGTCCTCTCTACACCTGTCCTCTACACCTGTCCTCTACACCTGTCCTCTACACCTGTCCTCTACACCTGTCCTCTACACCTGTCCTCTCTACACCTGTCTCTCTACACCTGTCCTCTACACCTGTCCTCTACACCTGTCCTCTCTACACCTGTCCTCTCTACACCTGTCCTCTACACCTGTCCTCTACACCTGTCCTCTCTACACCTGTCCTCTCTACACCTGTCCTCTCTACACCTGTCCTCTACACCTGTCCTCTGCACCTGTCCTCTACACCTGTCCTCTACACCTGTCCTCTCTACACCTGTCCTCTACACCTGTCCTCTACACCTGTCCTCTACACCTGTCCTCTACACCTGTCCTCTACACCTGTCTTCTACACCTGTCCTCTCTACACCTGTCTTCTACACCTGTCCTCTCTACACCTGTCCTCTACACCTGTCCTCTCTACACCTGTCCTCTCTACACCTGTCCTCTCTACACCTGTCCTCTCTACACCTGTCTCTCTACACCTGTCCTCTACACCTGTCCTCTCTACACCTGTCCTCTACACCTGTCCTCTACACCTGTCCTCTACACCTGTCCTCTACACCTGTCTCTCTACACCTGTCTCTCTACACCTGTCCTCTACACCTGTCCTCTACACCTGTCCTCTACACCTGTCCTCTACACCTGTCCTCTCTACACCTGTCCTCTCTACACCTGTCCTCTCTACACCTGTCTCTCTACACCTGTCCTCTCTACACCTGTCTCTCTACACCTGTCTCTCTACACCTGTCCTCTACACCTGTCCTCTACACCTGTCCTCTCTACACCTGTCCTCTCTACACCTGTCCTCTCTACACCTGTCCTCTACACCTGTCCTCTACACCTGTCCTCTACACCTGTCCTCTACACCTGTCCTCTCTACACCTGTCCTCTCTACACCTGTCCTCTCTACACCTGTCCTCTCTACACCTGTCCTCTCTACACCTGTCCTCTACACCTGTCCTCTACACCTGTCCTCTACACCTGTCCTCTCTACACCTGTCTCTCTACACCTGTCCTCTACACCTGTCCTCTACACCTGTCCTCTACACCTGTCCTCTGCACCTGTCTTCTACACCTGTCCTCTACACCTGTCCTCTACACCTGTCCTCTACACCTGTCCTCTCTACACCTGTCTCTCTACACCTGTCCTCTACACCTGTCCTCTACACCTGTCCTCTACACCTGTCCTCTCTACACCTGTCTCTCTACACCTGTCCTCTACACCTGTCCTCTACACCTGTCCTCTACACCTGTCCTCTGCACCTGTCTTCTACACCAGGACATAACTAAATATATCTGTGTAATTCCTTTAATTTTTTTATTTTTTTGATCTTTGTTGAAATCTCTGTTCAATTATTTTTCTTCTTAGGCCTATGACGGGGTGGGTTGGGGGGGGGGTTACTATTATTATTATTATTATTATTATTATTATTATTATTATTATTATTATTATTATTATTATTATTATTATTATTATTATTATTATTATTATTATTATTATTATTATTATTATTATTATTATTATTATTATTATTATTATTATTATTATTATTATTATTATTATTATTATTATTATTATTATTATTATTATTATTATTATTATTATTATTATTATTATTATTATTATTATTATTATTATTATTTTAGTTATTTTTTGTCAACAGTGGTTGGTGCAGGGGTTAGGGGGTAGGAGTTTTTATTTTAAATGAGGCAAGGGGCAAGCCAATGCGTGTAATTGGTAAATAATTTAAATTTATGTTTTATGTGCATTGTATGCATGTACCTGTGCCTTTTCTTCCAAAAAATGAAATACAAATATATAAAAAAAAACAAAAAAAAACTCGGGACTTGAGAACTAGAGACTCATACTGTATCACTGGACTATCTTGTATTTGCACTTTTTTTTGATATTATTTTATATTGTATTGTATTTGTATTTATATTTTATATTTTATATTTTATAGTGTATCTACTGTATAGTGTATATATAGATACTGGACTGTATAGGAATGTGAAGCTATGTATCCCCCACCCTGTATCCCCCACCCCCCCCCCATGCTGATTTGACACCCGAATTTCCCCAAGGGGATTAATAAAGGATCGTCTTATCCTCGGCTCAACTCATTCCTGGTCACCTGCGTGTGCTTGTTGTTCTACGTCCCTCAGTGTTTACATCTTGGCTATTTGTTGGACGTCTGTGTGTGTGTGTGTGGTCTTACCAGCCCCCCCCCCCCCCCCTCTCTCTCTCTCTCCCTCCTCTTTATTCAAACGGTGTGCGCGGGGGTCATGCCGCCTCCGTGCCGCTCTGCGCGCGGTGGACTCATCGCTCTAAAAGCTTGTGTCTGGAGCCCTCCTGACCCGTCCGCCCGCCCGCCATGTTCGCCCATGCAGATCAGAGTGCTTCCGTCTGAAGATTCATATACCGCTGCTGGACGGGGCAACGACCAAGTTTCGTTTTTATTTGTCACATAATAAGCTACGTGTACATTACAGTTAGGGATGTCCGATATTATCGGCCTACCGATATTATCGGCCAATATCGGCATTAAAATGTGATATCAGAAAATATCGGTATCGGTTTTCAAAAGAAAATAATAATAATAATTAATTTTTCTTTTTTTTTACATTTCTATAACCTGTATTTACCCAGGCAAGCAAGTAAGAACAAATTCAGATTTAATTTATTGTCAAAAGTATGCATAATGTTGTGTTAATTCCACAACAAGAGATGTGTAATGTTAATTACCTGAAATTATTCCGTTTTTTGGGGGGGAAACCCTGCATATATCGGTATCGGTTGATATCGGTTGATATCGGTATCGGAAATTAAGAGTTGGACAATATCGGTATATCGGTATCGGTAAAAAAGCCAATATCGAGCATCCCTAATTACAGTGAAATGCTTGGTTCTGTATGAGCCTCCTGCTATTGTGCTTCATACAGTAAAAAAATGGTTAAAAGAATAAAGACCAGACACTATACAAAATATACAATACAATATACAAAACAAAAGTACAAAATGTGTTTGTAAATGCAAATATTAGGTAGGGATGTAGTGCAAATCTTTTCCTAATAAATACATATATGGTGTAGTGTTAAAAGTGTTTAAAGTGTCTAAAGTGAATGTTATGGGGGAACCGCTCCCGCCTACCTCCGGTCAATGGTCTCTAACTACACACCCTCTTAGACCCCTACGCTCTGCATCTTCTAACTACACACCCTCAAGACCCCTACGCTCTGCATCTTCTAACTACACACCCTCAAGACCCCTACGCTCTGCATCTTCTAACTACACACCCTCAAGACCCCTACGCTCTGCATCTTCTGGCCGCCTCAGACCTACTCCTATCCGAGCTCCGGGAGGGTCATCAAGAAGAAGCCGCCTATTCTCAGTCCTTGCCCCACAATGGTGGAATGAACTACCCACCCCAGTTAGGACAGCCGAAACACGTCCAATCTTCCGCCGTCGACTAAAGACGCACTTCTTCAACCATTATCTGAATAAAAAAAAAAACAAAAAAAAATCTAACCCTAACTAACCTTACCGTCATGCACTTGTCGTAATAAACTAACCTACACTGTAACACGCGACACTTTGATGAACATTGTTGCTCAGCTGATAGAGTTGTGCCCTTCCTGATGACTTGTCGTACAGAACTTGTAAGTCGCTTTGGATAAAAGCGTTCAGCTAAATGACTAAATGTAAATGTAAATGTAAATGTTATGGTGAAAGTTTAAAGTGAGTGTGTGCAGTGAATGTAGAAAGGATAGGTTAGTGTTGCACATAGAGTCATTGAGCGTCCTGATGGGCTGGGGGGATAGAAGCTCCTTCAGGGCTAGATCCACAAAGAATGGATTGCACGGTGCTAATTGCACCCTTACGTTACAATTCATTTTGAATTGACAATACAGTACGGCTCAATACACACAATTGTTAAGGGGATGATGCAGACCAGAGAAAGACTTTCGTCTTGTTTACATCAGGGTCCCCCATTTTCAATTCATAATGAATTGTAAGTAAAGGGTGCAATTAGCACCGTGCAATCCATTCTTCGTGGATCTAGCCCTAGCTCTCTCTGTACTGGCCATGAGACTCCGGTAGCGCTTGCCTGGGGATAGAAGCTCCTTCTGAGTCTCTCTGTATACCGGCAGTATGTGAAAGGTGTGCTTCTTTGGTTTAACATTACTTCAAAAGCAGGGGGGGGGCGTCAGTGGCTGCAAATGGTAAATTTATATTTATTTATGCATTTATAGCAGCTTTTATCCAAAGCGCTTTACAACTTATGTCTCACATTCACCCATACATCACACAGCGACGGCAGAGGCGACCATGCAAGGTGCCAACCTGCTCATCAGGAGCGGTTAGGGGGTTCAGTCAGTGTCTCGCTCAAGTAGCCATCATTCGAAACCGAGGACCTTGTGATTACCAGACGACCTGCTCTAACTCCTGAGCCTCCACTGTCGCCCCCCGGAGCTATAGAGTAGTCATCTGGTAATCTTATTAAGGTTCCCGGTCCCGATCCCCAGCTTGTTGAGCGAGACACTGAACCTCCTAACTGCTCCCGATGAGCAGGCCTCCGCCGTCGGTGTGTGTGGACGTGAGGCAGACGTCGTAAAGGGCTTTGGATGACTCCGTGGAAACGCAGTCCTTTGGAACCGCAGGACGTGTCGGTGTCACAAGCGTCTGTCTTAGTAGGGATGTCCGATATTATCGGCCGATATTGGCATCAAAATGTGATATTGGAAAATATCGGTAGCCTATCGGTTTTAATTTTTTTTTTCTTTTTTTTTTTTACATTTATTTAACCTTTATTTACCCAGGCAAGCAAGTAAGAACAAATTATTATTTTATTTATTGTCAAAGTATGCATAATGTTGTGTTAATTACACGACAAGAGATATGTAATGTTAATTACCTGCAATTATTCCGTTTTTGGGGGGGGGGGGGGGGAACCCTGCAACCCTGCATCGGTATCGGTTGATATCGGTTGATATCGGTATCGGAAATTAAGAGTTGGACAATATCGGTATATCGGTATCGGTAAAAAAGCCAATATCGAGCTGTTCACTTCTTTGTCTTCATTACAAAACTGGTACACAGGGTAGGGGACGGGTTTTGTCCTGGCTCACGTCAACCCGTCGCCGCTAGAAAACCGGTCCTCGCCGCCGCAAACGCGCGCTCGCGCAGCCGCTCCCTCCCCCCCCCCCCCCCCCGTCTCAGTTACCGTGTAAATATTCGAAGCCGCTGCAAATTCTACAGATGGATTGTTTTGCTAATTAACAAAAGCACCACCTCGCTGACACATCAGAGACTAGCGGTTGAGAGTGTTGTAACGAGCTGCTGCGGGGATCCCGGCAAACTCTGGTTTCATAATAATAACGTGTTTCAGAACGTTCAGCGAGTATTACAGCTCCATCTGAAGACGCCCGCCCCCCCCCCCCCCCCCCCCCCCCCCCACCCGGCTGACAGAGATAAACATTCTGGGTTCTTTTTTTATTCTTCCTTCCTTTTTTCTTTTTTTTATATCTCCGGGCTTTTTGACGTCGGCGAAGTGATGCTGACAGTCCAGTTACAGGGGCCGTTTGCTAATGATTTTTGAGCAGAGCCCCCAACTGGGTCCTAAATGTCTGCAATATCCATAAACAACTCCATACTGTCCAATTAGGCAGACAGAGATGTACCGAGCTGTCAGACAGATTTGCATGGCTAAGCACCTGAGATCCCGGGGATGAGGAGGGGGCGGTTTCACCGGCCAGGGGGGGGGGGGGGGGGGTGCACAATGGATGACTTTCATTACGGCATTACTGCTTTACACACACAGCACGCACGCACGCACGCACGCACGCACGCACGCACGCACGCACGCACACACACACA
>NW_028171583.1:0-1000 GCF_963971535.1 Notolepis coatsorum
CTGCATCACCCAAGTTTCAGCACATTTGATGAACATTGTTACTCAGTTGTAAGGTCGTACCCTTCCTGCTGACTTGTCGTACAGAACCTGTAAGTCGCTTTGGATAAAAGCGTCAGCTAAATTACAAAATGTAAATGTTAAAATCCCTTTGTGAATTCGCCCCTGTGCCTTTATGTCTAGGCTTTTACAATGTTCCGACCATAACCATGGCTTCGGGCTCATTTGTGTAATTTCTCTTTCCATGGCTCTCAACAGGCTTGGTGGACAGAGATAATGCATTAGTTGTTGAGCACACTTGTTTTTGTAAGGGGAACTGTTTGTTGTATACTGTACATAGACCAGGCAGCTTTGCTAGAGCAAGACTGTGTAAAACATATCTGCTGTGGAAGAGATTGGCATGCAAATCCCACTCTCTTCAAGTTTCTAGATCCTACAAGGCTTCTTTGCTTTGCCCATCAGGGCGGATTGTTGCAGCTGCAGGCGGAAAGGTTGATGGTTTCAACCTTGAGTGCCAGGTCCTTCATGAGCGCGTAATGCGCTGGATGTAGGACAAGGAGACCTGTCATTGAGGCTGAAAACATATGACACCCTGAGCTGCAGTGCAAAGGGAGTGCGAAACCTTTGCTAAAGCATGAAAGACTAGATAGCTACTGAAGGCTAAATCCACAAAGAATGGATTGCACGGAGCAAGTTGCACCCTTACTTAAAATTCATTATGAATTGAAAATGGGGGACCCTGATGTAAACAAGACGAAAGACTTTCTCTGGTCTGCATCCCCTTAACAATTGTGTGTATTGAGCCGTACTGTATTGTACCCATTCTGCAATCTGTTAATAAAGTTTTCATTCAATGAATCAATCTGCACGGTGATTGATTGAATGAACATTTTATTAACAGATTGCAGAATGGGTACAATACAGTAGCCATTGAGTCTTTCTGCTGCCTTTGAAACTTGTGTGCGATGTCCTGCCGGAAGATGTAACAGGTGCATTGAGCAGT
>NW_028171582.1:0-86000 GCF_963971535.1 Notolepis coatsorum
TCACAACTTTTGACCTCTGCACAAGATTCAGTTCATTAATTCTGAACCTCGGAATCCTTTGGTCTGTCTTCTGTCCTGGTGTCAAGGCAGCTATCATGCCCATCCCATGAAATGTCCCTTTCCCATCAATTGTTAGAATATTATGATCTACATTGTCTGCAGCAAATAAGACGGTCGTGTTCAACACATCAATATCCTTACCAAGCATGTTTGGTGCAGTACAATTTGCAGCATTCATTTCAAACCTCTGCAGTTCAGAATAGGAAGAGCAGAATCCCATCTTATTCAGCATATCTACAATGAACCGAGACCGGTTTAAGTGGTGCATTTGCACTGCTAGGCCAATTTGCAAAGGGGCAAGGACAGCTCCTGTATGATTGCGTGGCCATTACTAGCAATTTTCTGCTCTGTCTCTTTACCGACAAACAAAGCTTTTAACACAATGTGGAGTGATTGTGGAATATAATCAAGGGCATTCTGTAGTTTTAGTGTCTCTGTAGTCGGGTACTCATTAACAGGTGGAACATTAGTCATTATGTCACTTTTTATGAGTTTTGCAGCTGTTTCAAGTAAGTGTCTCTTCTCAGACTCTTCATCACTGTTTTGTTTTGTGTTGTTATAGTAGGATCTGAGTATGTCTGATGTTCTCTCTCTTATTGTAACAATACAATCCAAGCCATCTCCTTCTGCAATAAATATGCTATTTGCATATCGTTGCATCAGCAATGTTTTTAGGTATTGATTACTATATGGGATGGAATCGGCCTTAGACAAATAGTCTTGCATTTTACACCTAAGTGCAGAAACGGTCAGCTGTCCATCATCATTCGTTTCAAAGTAAGCACATTTTTTTTATTGAGATATATGGCCATTTTAAGCTTGGTCTGCCGCCATTTTGGACGCCATCTTGAAAATGAAGCCTTTCTGGAACGTGTATTTTCCTAGATTTTTAGTATGTTAGTGAACATGCCCAGAGGTACCAGAATCAGTTGAGAAATCCTTTGCACCATATTCTCAATTTGAGATATAGCCATTTTAATATCTCCACCGCCATCTGGGACGCCATCTTGGAAATGGCGGCTTTCGGGGGGGGTCGATTTTGGTCGACTTTTAGTATGTTATTTAGCACGCCCAATACTATCGGAATCCATCGAAAACCCTTTTGTATCAATTTTTTTTGGGTTAAGTGGGTTTTCATAGATTGACTCGCCTATTGTGTAAGGTGACCGTTGAGTGTGGGTCGTGTGCAGCATGTGTGTGTGTGTGTTCATGCTAAAGTGACTGCTAGTGTGTGAGCGTGTACAGTGTGTGTGTCGTGTGTGTGCTCATGTGTGCTTGTGTGTGGAGAGTTCAGTGTGCAAGACTCTGATGGCCTGGGGGAAGAAGCTGAGCCGAAGTCTCTCTGTCCTAGTTGCTGGTGTTTGCAGGCGTTTGCCTGACCGCAGCAGCTTGAACAGGCTGTTGTTTGGGTGGTGAGGGTCTTTCATTATTCTGCAGGCTCTGGATTTGCACCTCTTGTTGTATAGGACCTGCAGGGGTGGTAGTGCAATACCCATGGTACGCTCGGCTGAGCGCACCCCTCTCTGTAGGGCCTTCTTGTCATGTGACGTGCTGTTTCCATACCAGGCAGTGATGTTTCCAGTCAAGATGCTCTCTACAGCTCCGGAGTAGAAGGACTGGAGTATCTTTCCCGATACTCTGAACTTCCTTAACTGTCTCAAGTGGTAGAGGCGCTGCTTCGCCTTTTTTACGACTGAGTCTATGTGTGTTGTCCATGTCAGATCCTCTGAGATGTGGACCCCCAGGTACTTGAAGCTGCTCACCCTGTCCCCGGTAGCCCAGTTTATCCTCAGTGGTGTGTGTGTCCCCTGCTGTCTCCTCCTAAAATCCATGATCAGCTCCTTGGTTTTAGCAATGTTCAGGAGCAGGCTGTTGTCCTGGCACCAGCGTTCCAGTACCTCAACCTCCTCCCAGTAGGCCTTCTCGTCGTTGTCCGAGATCAGCCCCACCACCGCTGTGTCGTCTGCAAACTTCACTATGGAGTTGGAGCTGAACTTGGCCACACAGTCATGTGTGTATAGTGAATACAGCCCTGGGGGGACCCGATGCTCAGGGTGATGGTGTTGGAGGTCTGACCCCCCACCCTGACCGCCTGGGGCCTTTCACTCAGAAAGTCCAGTATCCAGGCACTCAGAGCGGAGCTCAGACCCAGCTCGATCAGCTTGTCCACCAGTCTGGTGGGGACTATGGTGTTGAACGCTGAGCTGTAGTCAATGAACAACAGTCTCACATAGCCCCCCGTCTGGCAGTCTAGGTGAGAGAGGGTGCTGTGTAGTACTTGGGAGACCGCATCGTCAGTGGACCTGTTTGGCCTGTATGCAAATTGCATAGGGTCCATATCACTGGGGAGGGAGGCACAAATGTGATCCTTGACCAGCCTCTCAAAACACTTCATGACCACAGAGGTGAGTACTGTTAAGATTCCTTATGAGCCTTTTGAAAAAGCCCTCCTAGTTTCGAGAGTTACATTAAAGAGAAAGATGGAGAACGATACCCTAACCCTGGTAGAGACACATCAAGGACACAGATGAGAGTCAAGTGTCCTCTCTCTCCACCTGGTAGAGACACATCAAGGACACAGATGAGAGTCAAGTGTCCTCTCTCTCCACCTGGTAGAGACACATCAAGGACACAGATGAGAGTCAAGTGTCTCCTCTCTCTCCACCTGGTAGAGACACATCAAGGACACAGATGAGAGTCAAGTGTCCTCTCTCTCCACCTGTAGAGACACATCAAGGACACAGATGAGAGTCAAGTGTCCTCTCTCTCCACCTGGTAGAGACACATCAAGGACACAGATGAGAGTCAAGTGTCTCCTCTCTCTCCACCTGGTAGAGACACATCAAGGACACAGATGAGAGTCAAGTGTCCTCTCTCTTCACCTGGTAGAGACACATCAAGGACACAGATGATAGTCAAGTGTCCTCTCTCTCCACCTGGTAGAGACACATCAAGGACACAGATGAGAGTCAAGTGTCCTCTCTCTCCACCTGTAGAGACACATCAAGGACACAGATGAGAGTCAAGTGTCCTCTCTCTCCACCTGGTAGAGACACATCAAGGACACAGATGAGAGTTAAGTGTCCTCTCTCTCCACCTGGTAGAGACACATCAAGGACACAGATGAGAGTCAAGTGTCCTCTCTCTCCACCTGTAGAGACACACCAAGGACACAGATGAGAGTCAAGTGTCCTCTCTCTCCACCTGGTAGAGACACATCAAGGACACAGATGAGAGTCAAGTGTCCTCTCTCTCCACCTGGTAGAGACACATCAAGGACACAGATGAGAGTCAAGTGTCTCCTCTCTCTCCACCTGGTAGAGACACATCAAGGACACAGATGAGAGTCAAGTGTCCTCTCTCTCCACCTGGTAGAGACACATCAAGGACACAGATGAGAGTCAAGTGTCTCCTCTCTCCACCTGGTAGAGACACATCAAGGACACAGATGAGAGTTAAGTGTCCTCTCTCTTCACCGGGTAGAGACACATCAAGGACACAGATGATAGTCAAGTGTCCTCTCTCTCCACCTGGTAGAGACACATCAAGGACACAGATGAGAGTCAAGTGTCCTCTCTCTCCACCTGTAGAGACACATCAAGGACACAGATGAGAGTCAAGTGACCTCTCTCTCCACCTGGTAGAGACACATCAAGGACACAGATGAGAGTTAAGTGTCCTCTCTCTCCACCTGGTAGAGACACATCAAGGACACAGATGAGAGTCAAGTGTCCTCTCTCTCCACCTGTAGAGACACATCAAGGACACAGATGAGAGTCAAGTGTCCTCTCTCTCCACCTGGTAGAGACACATCAAGGACACAGATGAGAGTCAAGTGTCCTCTCTCTCCACCTGGTAGAGACACATCAAGGACACAGATGATAGTCAAGTGTCCTCTCTCTCCACCTGTAGAGACACATCAAGGACACAGATGAGAGTCAAGTGTCCTCTCTCTCCACCTGGTAGAGACACATCAAGGACACAGATGAGAGTCAAGTGTCCTCTCTCTCCACCTGTAGAGACACATCAAGGACACAGATGAGAGTCAAGTGTCTCCTCTCTCTCCACCTGGTAGAGACACATCAAGGACACAGATGAGAGTCAAGTGTCTCCTCTCTCTCCACCTGGTAGAGACACATCAAGGACACAGATGAGAGTCAAGTGTCCTCTCTCTCCACCTGGTAGAGACACATCAAGGACACAGATGAGAGTCAAGTGTCCTCTCTCTTCACCTGTAGAGACACATCAAGGACACAGATGAGAGTCAAGTGTCTCCTCTCTCTCCACCTGGTAGAGACACATCAAGGACACAGATGAGAGTCAAGTGTCTCCTCTCTCTCCACCTGTAGAGACACATCAAGGACACAGATGAGAGTCAAGTGTCTCCTCTCTCTCCACCTGTAGAGACACATCAATAACACAGATGAGAGTCAAGTGTCTCCTCTCTCTCCACCTGGTAGAGACACATCAAGGACACAGATGAGAGTCAAGTGTCTCCTCTCTCCACCTGGTAGAGACACATCAAGGACACAGATGAGAGTTAAGTGTCCTCTCTCTTCACCGGGTAGAGACACATCAAGGACACATATGATAGTCAAGTGTCCTCTCTCTCCACCTGGTAGAGACACATCAAGGACACAGATGAGAGTCAAGTGTCCTCTCTCTCCACCTGTAGAGACACATCAAGGACACAGATGAGAGTCAAGTGACCTCTCTCTCCACCTGGTAGAGACACATCAAGGACACAGATGAGAGTTAAGTGTCCTCTCTCTCCACCTGGTAGAGACACATCAAGGACACAGATGAGAGTCAAGTGTCCTCTCTCTCCACCTGTAGAGACACATCAAGGACACAGATGAGAGTCAAGTGTCCTCTCTCTCCACCTGGTAGAGACACATCAAGGACACAGATGAGAGTCAAGTGTCCTCTCTCTCCACCTGGTAGAGACACATCAAGGACACAGATGAGAGTCAAGTGTCCTCTCTCTCCACCTGTAGAGACACATCAAGGACACAGATGAGAGTCAAGTGTCCTCTCTCTCCACCTGGTAGAGACACATCAAGGACACAGATGAGAGTCAAGTGTCTCCTCTATCTCCACCTGTAGAGACACATCAAGGACACAGATGAGGGTCAAGTGTCCTCTCTCTCCACCTGGTAGAGACACATCAAGGACACAGATGATAGTCAAGTGTCCTCTCTCTCCACCTGGTAGAGACACATCAAGGACACAGATGATAGTCAAGTGTCCTCTCTCTCCACCTGGTAGAGACACATCAAGGACACAGATGAGAGTCAAGTGTCCTCTCTCTCCACCTGATAGCGACACATCAAGGACACAGATGAGAGTCAAGTGTCCTCTCTCTCCACCTGTAGAGACACATCAAGGACACAGATGAGAGCCAAGTGTCCTCTCTCTCCACCTGGTAGAGACACATCAAGGACTCAGATGAGAGTTAAGTGTCCTCTCGCTCCACCTGGTAGAGACACATCAAGGACACAGATGAGAGTCAGGTGTCCTCTCTCTCCACCTGGTAGAGACACATCAAGGACACAGATGAGAGTCAAGTGTCCTCTCTCTCCACCTGTAGAGACACATCAAGGACACAGATGAGAGTCAAGTGTCCTCTCTCTCCACCTGGTAGAGACACATCAAGGACACAGATGAGAGTCAAGTGTCCTCTCTCTCCACCTGGTAGAGACACATCAAGGACACAGATGAGAGTCAAGTGTCCTCTCTCTCCACCTGTAGAGACACATCAAGGACACAGATGAGAGTCAAGTGTCCTCTCTCTCCACCTGGTAGAGACACATCAAGGACACAGATGAGAGTCAAGTGTCCTCTCTCTCCACCTGTAGAGACACATCAAGGACACAGATGAGAGTCAAGTGTCCTCTCTCTCCACCTGGTAGAGACACATCAAGGACACAGATGAGAGTCAAGTGTCCTCTCTCTCCACCTGTAGAGACACATCAAGGACACAGATGAGAGTCAAGTGTCCTCTCTCTCCACCTGTAGAGACACATCAAGGACACAGATGAGGGTCAAGTGTCTCCTCTCTCTCCACCTGTAGAGACACATCAAGGACACAGATGAGAGTCAAGTGTCCTCTCTCTCCACCTGGTAGAGACACATCAAGGACACAGATGAGAGTCAAGTGTCTCCTCTCTCTCCACCTGGTAGAGATACATCAAGGACACAGATGAGAGTCAAGTGTCCTCTCTCTCCACCTGGTAGAGACACATCAAGGACACAGATGAGAGTCAAGTGTCCTCTCTCTCCACCTGTAGAGACACATCAAGGACACAGATGAGAGTCAAGTGTCCTCTCTATCCACCTGGTAGAGACACATCAAGGACACAGATGAGAGTCAAGTGTCTTCTCTCTCCACCTGGTAGAGACACATCAAGGACACAGATGATAGTCAAGTGTCCTCTCTCTCCACCTGTAGAGACACATCAAGGACACAGATGAGAGTCAAGTGTCCTCTCTCTCCACCTGGTAGAGACACATCAAGGACACAGATGAGAGTCAAGTGTCCTCTCTCTCCACCTGTAGAGACACATCAAGGACACAGATGAGAGTCAAGTGTCCTCTCTCTCCACCTGGTAGAGACACATCAAGGACACAGATGAGAGTCAAGTGTCCTCTCTCTCCACCTGGTAGAGACACATCAAGGACACAGATGAGAGTCAAGTGTCCTCTCTCTTCACCTGGTAGAGACACATCAAGGACACAGATGATAGTCAAGTGTCCTCTCTCTCCACCTGTAGAGACACATCAAGGACACAGATGAGAGTCAAGTGTCCTCTCTCTTCACCTGTAGAGACACATCAAGGACACAGATGAGAGTCAAGTGTCCTCTCTCTCCACCTGGTAGAGACACATCAAGGACACAGATGAGAGTCAAGTGTCCTCTCTCTCCACCTGTAGAGACACATCAAGGACACAGATGAGGGTCAAGTGTCCTCTCTCTCCACCTGGTAGAGACACATCAAGGACACAGATGATAGTCAAATGTCCTCTCTCTCCACCTGGTAGAGACACATCAAGGACACAGATGATAGTCAAGTGTCCTCTCTCTCCACCTGGTAGAGACACATCAAGGACACAGATGAGAGTCAAGTGTCCTCTCTCTCCACCTGGTAGAGACACATCAAGGACACAGATGAGAGTCAAGTGTCCTCTCTCTCCACCTGGTAAAGACACATCAAGGACACAGATGAGAGTCAAGTGTCCTCTCTCTCCACCTGGTAGAGACACATCAAGGACACAGATGAGAGTCAAGTGTCCTCTCTCTCCACCTGTAGAGACACATCAAGGACACAGATGAGAGTCAAGTGTCCTCTCTCTCCACCTGTAGAGACACATCAAGGACACAGATGAGGGTCAAGTGTCCTGTCTCTCCATCTGGTAGAGACACATCAAGGACACAGATGAGAGTCAAGTGTCCTCTCTCTCCACCTGTAGAGACACATCAAGGACACAGATGAGAGTCAAGTGTCCTCTCTCTCCACCTGGTAGAGACACATCAAGGACACAGCTGAGAGTCAAGTGTCCTCTCTCTCCACCTGGTAGAGACACATCAAGGACACAGATGAGAGTCAAGTGTCCTCTCTCTCCACCTGTAGAGACACATCAAGGACACAGATGAGAGTCAAGTGTCCTCTCTCTCCACCTGGTAGAGACACATCAAGGACACAGATGAGAGTCAAGTGTCTCCTCTCTCTCCACCTGGTAGAGATACATCAAGGACACAGATGAGAGTCAAGTGTCCTCTCTCTCCACCTGTAGAGACACATCAAGGACACAGATGAGAGTCAAGTGTCCTCTCTCTCCACCTGGTAGAGACACATCAAGGACACAGATGAGAGTCAAGTGTCCTCTCTCTCCACCTGGTAGAGACACTTCAAGGACACAGATGAGAGTCAAGTGTCCTCTCTCTCCACCTGTAGAGACACATCAAGGACACAGATGAGAGTCAAGTGTCCTCTCTCTCCACCTGTAGAGACACATCAAGGACACAGATGAGAGTCAAGTGTCTCCTCTCTCTCCACCTGGTAGAGACACATCAAGGACACAGATGAGAGTCAAGTGTCCTCTCTCTCCACCTGGTAGAGACACATCAAGGACACAGATGATAGTCAAGTGTCCTCTCTCTCCACCTGGTAGAGACACATCAAGGACACAGATGATAGTCAAGTGTCCTCTCTCTCCACCTGGTAGAGACACATCAAGGACACAGATGAGAGTCAAGTGTCCTCTCTCTCCACCTGGTAGAGACACATCAAGGACACAGATGAGAGTTAAGTGTCCTCTCTCTCCACCTGTAGAGACACATCAAGGACACAGATGAGAGTCAAGTGTCCTCTCTCTCCACCTGGTAGAGACACATCAAGGACACAGATGAGAGTCAAGTGTCCTCTCTCTCCACCTGGTAGAGACACATCAAGGACACAGATGAGAGTCAAGTGTCCTCTCTCTCCACCTGTAGAGACACATCAAGGACACAGATGAGAGTCAAGTGTCCTCTCTCTCCACCTGTAGAGACACATCAAGGACACAGATGAGGGTCAAGTGTCCTCTCTCTCCACCTGGTAGAGACACATCAAGGACACAGATGAGAGTCAAGTGTCCTCTCTCTTCACCTGTAGAGACACATCAAGGACACAGATGAGGGTCAAGTGTCCTCTCTCTTCACCTGTAGAGACACATCAAGGACACAGATGAGAGTCAAGTGTCCTCTCTCTTCACTTGTAGAGACACATCAAGGACACAGATGAGAGTCAAGTGTCCTCTCTCTCCACCAGGTAGAGACACATCAAGGACACAGATGAGAGTCAAGTGTCTCCTCTATCCACCTGTAGAGACACATCAAGGACACAGATAAGAGTCAAGTGTCTCCTCTCTCTCCACCTGGTAGAGACACATCAAGGACACAGATGAGAGTCAAGTGTCCTCTCTCTCCACCTGTAGAGACACATCAAGGACACAGATGAGAGTCAAGTGGCCTCTCTCTCCACCTGTAGAGACACATCAAGGACACAGATGAGAGTCAAGTCTCCTCTCTCTTCACCTGGTAGAGACACATCAAGGACACAGATGAGAGTTAAGTGTCTCCTCTCTCTCCACCTGTAGAGACACATCAAGGACACAGATGATAGACAAGTGTCCTCTCTCTCCACCTGGTAGAGACACATCAAGGACACAGATGAGAGTCAAGTGTCCTCTCTCTCCACCTGGTAGAGACACATCAAGGACACAGATGAGGGTCAAGTGTCCTCTCTCTTCACCTGTAGAGACACATCAAGGACACAGATGAGAGTCAAGTGTCCTCTCTCTCCACCTGGTAGAGACACATCAAGGACACAGATGAGAGTCAAGTGTCCTCTCTCTCCACCTGTAGAGACACATCAAGGACACAGATGAGGGTCAAGTGTCCTCTCTCTCCACCTGGTAGAGACACATCAAGGACACAGATGAGAGTTAAGTGTCCTCTCTCTCCACCTGTAGAGACACATCAAGGACACAGATGAGAGTCAAGTGTCCTCTCTCTCCACCTGTAGAGACACATCAAGGACACAGATGAGAGTCAAGTGTCCTCTCTCTCCACCTGGTAGAGACACATCAAGGACACAGATGAGAGTCAAGTGTCTCCTCTCTCTCCACCTGGTAGAGATACATCAAGGACACAGATGAGAGTCAATTGTCCTCTCTCTCCACCTGGTAGAGACACATCAAGGACACAGATGAGAGTCAAGTGTCCTCTCTCTCCACCTGTAGAGACACATCAAGGACACAGATGAGAGTCAAGTGTCCTCTCTATCCACCTGGTAGAGACACATCAAGGACACAGATGAGAGTCAAGTGTCTTCTCTCTCCACCTGGTAGAGACACATCAAGGACACAGATGATAGTCAAGTGTCCTCTCTCTCCACCTGTAGAGACACATCAAGGACACAGATGAGAGTCAAGTGTCCTCTCTCTCCACCTGGTAGAGACACATCAAGGACACAGATGAGAGTCAAGTGTCCTCTCTCTCCACCTGTAGAGACACATCAAGGACACAGATGAGAGTCAAGTGTCCTCTCTCTCCACCTGGTAGAGACACATCAAGGACACAGATGAGAGTCAAGTGTCCTCTCTCTCCACCTGGTAGAGACACATCAAGGACACAGATGAGAGTCAAGTGTCCTCTCTCTTCACCTGGTAGAGACACATCAAGGACACAGATGATAGTCAAGTGTCCTCTCTCTCCACCTGTAGAGACACATCAAGGACACAGATGAGAGTCAAGTGTCTTCTCTCTTCACCTGTAGAGACACATCAAGGACACAGATGAGAGTCAAGTGTCCTCTCTCTCCACCTGTAGAGACACATCAAGGACACAGATGAGGGTCAAGTGTCCTCTCTCTCCACCTGGTAGAGACACATCAAGGACACAGATGAGAGTCAAGTGTCCTCTCTCTCCACCTGGTAGAGACACATCAAGGACACAGATGATAGTCAAGTGTCCTCTCTCTCCACCTGGTAGAGACACATCAAGGACACAGATGAGAGTCAAGTGTCCTCTCTCTCCACCTGGTAGAGACACATCAAGGACACAGATGAGAGTCAAGTGTCCTCTCTCTCCACCTGGTAGAGACACATCAAGGACACAGATGAGAGTCAAGTGTCCTCTCTCTCCACCTGGTAGAGACACATCAAGGACACAGATGAGAGTCAAGTGTCCTCTCTCTCCACCTGTAGAGACACATCAAGGACACAGATGAGAGTCAAGTGTCCTCTCTCTCCACCTGTAGAGACACATCAAGGACACAGATGAGGGTCAAGTGTCCTGTCTCTCCATCTGGTAGAGACACATCAAGGACACAGATGAGAGTCAAGTGTCCTCTCTCTCCACCTGTAGAGACACATCAAGGACACAGATGAGAGTCAAGTGTCCTCTCTCTCCACCTGGTAGAGACACATCAAGGACACAGATGAGAGTCAAGTGTCCTCTCTCTCCACCTGGTAGAGACACATCAAGGACACAGATGAGAGTCAAGTGTCCTCTCTCTCCACCTGTAGAGACACATCAAGGACACAGATGAGAGTCAAGTGTCCTCTCTCTCCACCTGGTAGAGACACATCAAGGACACAGATGAGAGTCAAGTGTCTCCTCTCTCTCCACCTGGTAGAGATACATCAAGGACACAGATGAGAGTCAAGTGACCTCTCTCTCCACCTGTAGAGACACATCAAGGACACAGATGAGAGTCAAGTGTCCTCTCTCTCCACCTGGTAGAGACACATCAAGGACACAGATGAGAGTCAAGTGTCCTCTCTCTCCACCTGGTAGAGACACTTCAAGGACACAGATGAGAGTCAAGTGTCCTCTCTCTCCACCTGTAGAGACACATCAAGGACACAGATGAGAGTCAAGTGTCCTCTCTCTCCACCTGTAGAGACACATCAAGGACACAGATGAGAGTCAAGTGTCTCCTCTCTCTCCACCTGGTAGAGACACATCAAGGACACAGATGAGAGTCAAGTGTCCTCTCTCTCCACCTGGTAGAGACACATCAAGGACACAGATGATAGTCAAGTGTCCTCTCTCTCCACCTGGTAGAGACACATCAAGGACACAGATGATAGTCAAGTGTCCTCTCTCTCCACCTGGTAGAGACACATCAAGGACACAGATGAGAGTCAAGTGTCCTCTCTCTCCACCTGGTAGAGACACATCAAGGACACAGATGAGAGTCAAGTGTCCTCTCTCTCCACCTGTAGAGACACATCAAGGACACAGATGAGAGTCAAGTGTCCTCTCTCTCCACCTGTAGAGACACATCAAGGACACAGATGAGGGTCAAGTGTCCTCTCTCTCCACCTGGTAGAGACACATCAAGGACACAGATGAGAGTCAAGTGTCCTCTCTCTTCACCTGTAGAGACACATCAAGGACACAGATGAGGGTCAAGTGTCCTCTCTCTTCACCTGTAGAGACACATCAAGGACACAGATGAGAGTCAAGTGTCCTCTCTCTCCACCTGGTAGAGACACATCAAGGACACAGATGATAGTCAAGTGTCCTCTCTCTCCACCTGTAGAGACACATCAAGGACACAGATGAGAGTCAAGTGTCTTCTCTCTTCACCTGTAGAGACACATCAAGGACACAGATGAGAGTCAAGTGTCCTCTCTCTCCACCTGTAGAGACACATCAAGGACACAGATGAGGGTCAAGTGTCCTCTCTCTCCACCTGGTAGAGACACATCAAGGACACAGATGAGAGTCAAGTGTCCTCTCTCTCCACCTGGTAGAGACACATCAAGGACACAGATGATAGTCAAGTGTCCTCTCTCTCCACCTGGTAGAGACACATCAAGGACACAGATGAGAGTCAAGTGTCCTCTCTCTCCACCTGGTAGAGACACATCAAGGACACAGATGAGAGTCAAGTGTCCTCTCTCTCCACCTGGTAGAGACACATCAAGGACACAGATGAGAGTCAAGTGTCCTCTCTCTCCACCTGGTAGAGACACATCAAGGACACAGATGAGAGTCAAGTGTCCTCTCTCTCCACCTGTAGAGACACATCAAGGACACAGATGAGAGTCAAGTGTCCTCTCTCTCCACCTGTAGAGACACATCAAGGACACAGATGAGGGTCAAGTGTCCTGTCTCTCCATCTGGTAGAGACACATCAAGGACACAGATGAGAGTCAAGTGTCCTCTCTCTCCACCTGTAGAGACACATCAAGGACACAGATGAGAGTCAAGTGTCCTCTCTCTCCACCTGGTAGAGACACATCAAGGACACAGATGAGAGTCAAGTGTCCTCTCTCTCCACCTGGTAGAGACACATCAAGGACACAGATGAGAGTCAAGTGTCCTCTCTCTCCACCTGTAGAGACACATCAAGGACACAGATGAGAGTCAAGTGTCCTCTCTCTCCACCTGGTAGAGACACATCAAGGACACAGATGAGAGTCAAGTGTCTCCTCTCTCTCCACCTGGTAGAGATACATCAAGGACACAGATGAGAGTCAAGTGACCTCTCTCTCCACCTGTAGAGACACATCAAGGACACAGATGAGAGTCAAGTGTCCTCTCTCTCCACCTGGTAGAGACACATCAAGGACACAGATGAGAGTCAAGTGTCCTCTCTCTCCACCTGGTAGAGACACTTCAAGGACACAGATGAGAGTCAAGTGTCCTCTCTCTCCACCTGTAGAGACACATCAAGGACACAGATGAGAGTCAAGTGTCCTCTCTCTCCACCTGTAGAGACACATCAAGGACACAGATGAGAGTCAAGTGTCTCCTCTCTCTCCACCTGGTAGAGACACATCAAGGACACAGATGAGAGTCAAGTGTCCTCTCTCTCCACCTGGTAGAGACACATCAAGGACACAGATGATAGTCAAGTGTCCTCTCTCTCCACCTGGTAGAGACACATCAAGGACACAGATGATAGTCAAGTGTCCTCTCTCTCCACCTGGTAGAGACACATCAAGGACACAGATGAGAGTCAAGTGTCCTCTCTCTCCACCTGGTAGAGACACATCAAGGACACAGATGAGAGTCAAGTGTCCTCTCTCTCCACCTGTAGAGACACATCAAGGACACAGATGAGAGTCAAGTGTCCTCTCTCTCCACCTGTAGAGACACATCAAGGACACAGATGAGGGTCAAGTGTCCTCTCTCTCCACCTGGTAGAGACACATCAAGGACACAGATGAGAGTCAAGTGTCCTCTCTCTTCACCTGTAGAGACACATCAAGGACACAGATGAGGGTCAAGTGTCCTCTCTCTTCACCTGTAGAGACACATCAAGGACACAGATGAGAGTCAAGTGTCCTCTCTCTTCACTTGTAGAGACACATCAAGGACACAGATGAGAGTCAAGTGTCCTCTCTCTCCACCAGGTAGAGACACATCAAGGACACAGATGAGAGTCAAGTGTCTCCTCTATCCACCTGTAGAGACACATCAAGGACACAGATAAGAGTCAAGTGTCTCCTCTCTCTCCACCTGGTAGAGACACATCAAGGACACAGATGAGAGTCAAGTGTCCTCTCTCTCCACCTGTAGAGACACATCAAGGACACAGATGAGAGTCAAGTGGCCTCTCTCTCCACCTGTAGAGACACATCAAGGACACAGATGAGAGTCAAGTGTCCTCTCTCTCCACTTGGTAGAGACACATCAAGGACACAGATGAGAGTCAAGTGTCCTCTCTCTCCACCTGGTAGAGACACTTCAAGGACACAGATGAGAGTCAAGTGTCCTCTCTCTCCACCTGTAGAGACACATCAAGGACACAGATGAGAGTCAAGTGTCCTCTCTCTCCACCTGTAGAGACACATCAAGGACACAGATGAGAGTCAAGTGTCTCCTCTCTCTCCACCTGGTAGAGACACATCAAGGACACAGATGAGAGTCAAGTGTCCTCTCTCTCCACCTGGTAGAGACACATCAAGGACACAGATGATAGTCAAGTGTCCTCTCTCTCCACCTGGTAGAGACACATCAAGGACACAGATGATAGTCAAGTGTCCTCTCTCTCCACCTGGTAGAGACACATCAAGGACACAGATGAGAGTCAAGTGTCCTCTCTCTCCACCTGGTAGAGACACATCAAGGACACAGATGAGAGTTAAGTGTCCTCTCTCTCCACCTGTAGAGACACATCAAGGACACAGATGAGAGTCAAGTGTCCTCTCTCTCCACCTGGTAAAGACACATCAAGGACACAGATGAGAGTCAAGTGTCCTCTCTCTCCACCTGGTAGAGACACATCAAGGACACAGATGAGAGTCAAGTGTCCTCTCTCTCCACCTGTAGAGACACATCAAGGACACAGATGAGAGTCAAGTGTCCTCTCTCTCCACCTGTAGAGACACATCAAGGACACAGATGAGGGTCAAGTGTCCTGTCTCTCCATCTGGTAGAGACACATCAAGGACACAGATGAGAGTCAAGTGTCCTCTCTCTCCACCTGTAGAGACACATCAAGGACACAGATGAGAGTCAAGTGTCCTCTCTCTCCACCTGGTAGAGACACATCAAGGACACAGCTGAGAGTCAAGTGTCCTCTCTCTCCACCTGGTAGAGACACATCAAGGACACAGATGAGAGTCAAGTGTCCTCTCTCTCCACCTGTAGAGACACATCAAGGACACAGATGAGAGTCAAGTGTCCTCTCTCTCCACCTGGTAGAGACACATCAAGGACACAGATGAGAGTCAAGTGTCCTCTCTCTCCACCTGTAGAGACACATCAAGGACACAGATGAGAGTCAAGTGTCCTCTCTATCCACCTGGTAGAGACACATCAAGGACACAGATGAGAGTCAAGTGTCTTCTCTCTCCACCTGGTAGAGACACATCAAGGACACAGATGATAGTCAAGTGTCCTCTCTCTCCACCTGTAGAGACACATCAAGGACACAGATGAGAGTCAAGTGTCCTCTCTCTCCACCTGGTAGAGACACATCAAGGACACAGATGAGAGTCAAGTGTCCTCTCTCTCCACCTGTAGAGACACATCAAGGACACAGATGAGAGTCAAGTGTCCTCTCTCTCCACCTGGTAGAGACACATCAAGGACACAGATGAGAGTCAAGTGTCCTCTCTCTCCACCTGGTAGAGACACATCAAGGACACAGATGAGAGTCAAGTGTCCTCTCTCTCCACCTGTAGAGACACATCAAGGACACAGATGAGAGTCAAGTGTCCTCTCTCTCCACCTGTAGAGACACATCAAGGACACAGATGAGAGTCAAGTGTCCTCTCTCTCCACCTGGTAGAGACACATCAAGGACACAGATGAGAGTCAAGTGTCCTCTCTCTCCACCTGGTAAAGACACATCAAGGACACAGATGAGAGTCAAGTGTCCTCTCTCTCCACCTGTAGAGACACATCAAGGACACAGATGAGAGTCAAGTGTCCTCTCTCTCCACCTGTAGAGACACATCAAGGACACAGATGAGGGTCAAGTGTCCTCTCTCTCCACCTGGTAGAGACACATCAAGGACACAGATGAGAGTCAAGTGTCCTCTCTCTTCACCTGTAGAGACACATCAAGGACACAGATGAGGGTCAAGTGTCCTCTCTCTTCACCTGTAGAGACACATCAAGGACACAGATGAGAGTCAAGTGTCCTCTCTCTTCACTTGTAGAGACACATCAAGGACACAGATGAGAGTCAAGTGTCCTCTCTCTCCACCAGGTAGAGACACATCAAGGACACAGATGAGAGTCAAGTGTCTCCTCTATCCACCTGTAGAGACACATCAAGGACACAGATAAGAGTCAAGTGTCTCCTCTCTCTCCACCTGGTAGAGACACATCAAGGACACAGATGAGAGTCAAGTGTCCTCTCTCTCCACCTGTAGAGACACATCAAGGACACAGATGAGAGTCAAGTGGCCTCTCTCTCCACCTGTAGAGACACATCAAGGACACAGATGAGAGTCAAGTCTCCTCTCTCTTCACCTGGTAGAGACACATCAAGGACACAGATGAGAGTTAAGTGTCTCCTCTCTCTCCACCTGTAGAGACACATCAAGGACACAGATGATAGACAAGTGTCCTCTCTCTCCACCTGGTAGAGACACATCAAGGACACAGATGAGAGTCAAGTGTCCTCTCTCTCCACCTGGTAGAGACACATCAAGGACACAGATGAGAGTCAAGTGTCCTCTCTCTCCACCTGTAGAGATACATCAAGGACACAGATGAGAGTCAAGTGTCCTCTCTCTCCACCTGGTAGAGACACATCAAGGACACAGATGAGGGTCAAGTGTCCTCTCTCTTCACCTGTAGAGACACACCAAGGACACAGATGAGAGTCAAGTGTCCTCTCTCTCCACCTGGTAGAGACACATCAAGGACACAGATGAGAGTCAAGTGTCCTCTCTCTCCACCTGTAGAGACACATCAAGGACACAGATGAGGGTCAAGTGTCCTCTCTCTCCACCTGGTAGAGACACATCAAGGACACAGATGAGAGTTAAGTGTCCTCTCTCTCCACCTGTAGAGACACATCAAGGACACAGATGAGAGTCAAGTGTCCTCTCTCTCCACCTGTAGAGACACATCAAGGACACAGATGAGAGTCAAGTGTCCTCTCTCTCCACCTGGTAGAGACACATCAAGGACACAGATGAAAGTCAAGTGTCCTCTCTCTCCACCTGGTAGAGACACATCAAGGACACAGATGAGAGTCAAGTGTCCTCTCTCTTCACCTGGTAGAGACACATCAAAGACACAGATGAGAGTCAAGTGGCCTCTCTCTCCACCTGTAGAGACACATCAAGGACACAGATGAGAGTCAAGTGTCCTCTCTCTCCACCTGGTAGAGACACATCAAGGACACAGATGAGAGTCAAGTGTCCTCTCTCTCCACCTGGTAGAGACACATCAAGGACACAGATGAGAGTCAAGTGTCCTCTCTCTCCACCTGGTAGAGACACATCAAGGACACAGATGAGAGTCAAGTGTCCTCTCTCTTCACCTGTAGAGACACATCAAGGACACAGATGAGGGTCAAGTGTCCTCTCTCTTCACCTGTAGAGACACATCAAGGACACAGATGAGAGTCAAGTGTCCTCTCTCTTCACTTGTAGAGACACATCAAGGACACAGATGAGAGTCAAGTGTCCTCTCTCTCCACCTGGTAGAGACACATCAAGGACACAGATGAGGGTCAAGTGTCCTCTCTCTCCACCTGGTAGAGACACATCAAGGACACAGATGAGAGTCAAGTGTCCTCTCTCTCCACCTGGTAGAGACACATCAAGGACACAGATGAGAGTCAAGTGTCCTCTCTCTCCACCTGTAGAGACACATCAAGGACACAGATGAGAGTCAAGTGTCCTCTCTCTCCACCTGGTAGAGACACATCAAGGACACAGATGAGAGTCAAGTGTCCTCTCTCTCCACCTGGTAGAGACACATCAAGGACACAGATGATAGTCAAGTGTCCTCTCTCTCCACCTGGTAGAGACACATCAAGGACACAGATGAGAGTCAAGTGTCCTCTCTCTCCACCTGTAGAGACACATCAAGGACACAGATGAGAGTCAAGTGTCCTCTCTCTCCACCTGTAGAGACACATCAAGGACACAGATGAGAGTCAAGTGTCCTCTCTCTCCACCTGGTAGAGACACATCAAGGACACAGATGATAGTCAAGTGTCCTCTCTCTCCACCTGTAGAGACACATCAAGGACACAGATGAGAGTCAAGTGTCCTCTCTCTCCACCTGTAGAGACACATCAAGGACACAGATGAGAGTCAAGTGTCCTCTCTCTCCACCTGGTAGAGACACATCAAGGACACAGATGAGAGTCAAGTGTCCTCTCTCTCCACCTGGTAGAGACACATCAAGGACACAGATGAGAGTCAAGTGTCCTCTCTCTTCACCTGGTAGAGACACATCAAGGACACAGATGAACTCCCTGTACACACACGACTGTGTGGCTCAGCGGAGTAGCAATACAATCGTCAAATTTGCTGACGACACAGTGGTGGTGGGCCTGATCTCTGCCAACGACGAGAGGGCCTACCTGGAAGAGGTCAAGGTCCTGGCGGGATGGTGCCAGGAAAACAGCCTCTCCCTGAACGTCAGCAAAACAAAGGAGATGATTGTGGACTTCAGGAGGTCGGGGGTCAAGGACTACAGCCCCCTCAGCATCGACGGGGCACCGGTTGAGAGAGTCAACAGCTTTAAGTACCTCGGAGCCTACATATCCGAGGACTTGACATGGACCACACACATTAACAGTGTTGTGAAGAAGGCACGACAACGCCTCTACTTCCTCAGGCGCCTAAGGAAGTTCCAAGTCAGCCAGAAGATCCTTAAGAACTTCTACTCATGTACAATAGAGAGCATCTTGACCGGCAACATCACCTCCTGGTTTGGGAATAGCACTGCACAAGACCAAAGCAGACTACAAAGAGTGACACGTTCAGCCGAACGCACAATTGGAGGGGGGCTCCCCACCCTCCAGAACATTTACTACAAGCGTTGCAAGGGCAAGGCTAAGAGAATCATTAAAGACTCCAGTCACCCGAACAACTGCCTCTTTGAACTGCTGCCGTCAGGCAAGCGATACAGGAGTCTCAAGGCGAGCACAGAAAGACTCAGAAGAAGCTTCTATCCCCAGGCCATCAGGCTGCTAAACGAACAATGAATGAACACTACACAACAACAACCACCAAACGCACATAGCACACACATCCACACGCACACACTCACTTTAAACAAACACACTGTAGCACCCACTCCACACACTTATAGCACACACCCACTTTAAACAAACACACTGTAGCACCCACTCCCCACACTTTATATTTATGGATGAAGGATTGCACTACAACTCGTACACCTTACTGTAAATTGTACCTAAAATTGTACCTCATCCCATTTCTGCTTTGCACTAGATAGTACTGTACATTAGTACACTGCATAGTATTGTGTATTGTATATTATATGGTAACTCAGAACATTGTACATATGTCTATACCGAACACTGTGACCTCATTTTCTTCTTCTAAATTCATGCTATATTATGTTATTATGTTATTTGATACTATCTTGTCTAGCACAGTCTCTGGAGCGTAACAGTAAGAAGCATTTTGTATGAAAGTATTCTGTACTTCTGTATGACAACTATTAAAGAACTTGAACTTGAACTTGATAGTCAAGTGTCCTCTCTCTCCACCTGTAGAGACACATCAAACAAACAAATTAATTAGAGTAGTCCTTAAACTACCTCCACGCACTCACCTAGGGCCAACTTTCTTTAGGCAACTAAACTGGCTTCCGGTCAATAAAAGGGTAATTCACATCAAATTAGGTCTCACACACAAGATAGTTCAAAATACAGGTCCGAAATATCTATCTAATTATTTTAATCGATTCCGTGACAATCATTCATACTCTACTAGAAGGAGCAGTACGGATTTTATTCTGCCAAGATTTAACTCCCTAATGGGCACAAATACATTTTTATATTCTGCAGCACTGGAGTGGAACAAGCTTCCAGTGGCCCTGAAAAACATCGAAGAGGGGGGAAGTTTTAGACGTGCCACAAAGAAATGGCTAGCCAGTGAAGCATAGAATAGCCATAGGAAGGAGAGGGTAGGAAGTGCTTTTTTTTGTATGGGGTTGCTATTATGTTTTATTCTGTTTTTTATTATGATGATCTTTGTTTTATTATGATGCTCTATGTTTTATTATGATGCTCTATGTTTTATTATGATGCTCTATGTTTTTATTATGATGCTCTGTTTTAGTATGTTTTATTATGATGCTCTATGTTTTATGATGTCTGTCCATGTCCAAAATCAGGGACCATGATGGAAATAAGTGCTTGCACTTTCTCATGTTTTTATCCCTTGGATGCTGTCTTTTACTCCACAATAAAAATCAATCAATCAATCAATCAATCATCAAGGACACAGATGAGAGTCAAGTGTCCTCTCTCTCCACCTGTAGAGACACATCAAGGACACAGATGAGAGTCAAGTGTCCTCTCTCTCCACCTGTAGAGACACATCAAGGACACAGATGAGGGTCAAGTGTCCTCTCTCTCCACCTGTAGAGACACATCAAGGACACAGATGAGAGTCAAGTGTCCTCTCTCTCCACCTGGTAGAGACACATCAAGGACACAGATGAGAGTCAAGTGTCTCCTCTCTCTCCACCTGGTAGAGACACATCAAGGACACAGATGAGAGTCAAGTGTCCTCTCTCTCCACCTGGTAGAGACACATCAAGGACACAGATGAGAGTCAAGTGTCTCCTCTCTCTCAACCTGGTAGAGACACATCAAGGACACAGATGAGAGTCAAGTGTCTCCTCTCTCTCCACCTGGTAGAGACACATCAAGGACACAGATGAGAGTCAAGTGTCCTCTCTCTCCACCTGGTAGAGACACATCAAGGACACAGATGATAGTCAAGTGTCCTCTCTCTCCACCTGGTAGAGACACATCAAGGACACAGATGAGAGTCAAGTGTCCTCTCTCTCCACCTGGTAGAGACACATCAAGGACACAGATGAGAGTCAAGTGTCCTCTCTCTCCACCTGGTAGAGACACATCAAGGACACAGATGAGAGTCAAGTGTCCTCTCTCTTCACCTGTAGAGACACATCAAGGACACAGATGAGGGTCAAGTGTCCTCTCTCTTCACCTGTAGAGACACATCAAGGACACAGATGAGAGTCAAGTGTCCTCTCTCTTCACTTGTAGAGACACATCAAGGACACAGATGAGAGTCAAGTGTCCTCTCTCTCCACCTGGTAGAGACACATCAAGGACACAGATGAGGGTCAAGTGTCCTCTCTCTCCACCTGGTAGAGACACATCAAGGACACAGATGAGAGTCAAGTGTCCTCTCTCTCCACCTGGTAGAGACACATCAAGGACACAGATGAGAGTCAAGTGTCCTCTCTCTCCACCTGTAGAGACACATCAAGGACACAGATGAGAGTCAAGTGTCCTCTCTCTCCACCTGGTAGAGACACATCAAGGACACAGATGAGAGTCAAGTGTCCTCTCTCTCCACCTGGTAGAGACACATCAAGGACACAGATGATAGTCAAGTGTCCTCTCTCTCCACCTGGTAGAGACACATCAAGGACACAGATGAGAGTCTAGTGTCCTCTCTCTCCACCTGTAGAGACACATCAAGGACACAGATGAGAGTCAAGTGTCCTCTCTCTCCACCTGTAGAGACACATCAAGGACACAGATGAGAGTCAAGTGTCCTCTCTCTCCACCTGGTAGAGACACATCAAGGACACAGATGATAGTCAAGTGTCCTCTCTCTCCACCTGTAGAGACACATCAAGGACACAGATGAGAGTCAAGTGTCCTCTCTCTCCACCTGTAGAGACACATCAAGGACACAGATGAGAGTCAAGTGTCCTCTCTCTCCACCTGGTAGAGACACATCAAGGACACAGATGAGAGTCAAGTGTCCTCTCTCTCCACCTGGTAGAGACACATCAAGGACACAGATGAGAGTCAAGTGTCCTCTCTCTTCACCTGGTAGAGACACATCAAGGACACAGATGAACTCCCTGTACACACACGACTGTGTGGCTCAGCGGAGTAGCAATACAATCGTCAAATTTGCTGACGACACAGTGGTGGTGGGCCTGATCTCTGCCAACGACAAGAAGAGGTCAAGGTCCTGGCGGGATGGTGCCAGGAAAACAGCCTCTCCCTGAACGTCAGCAAAACAAAGGAGATGATTGTGGACTTCAGGAGGTCGGGGGTCAAGGACTACAGCCCCCTCAGCATCGACGGGGCACCGGTTGAGAGAGTCAACAGCTTTAAGTACCTCGGAGCCTACATATCCGAGGACTTGACATGGACCACACACATTAACAGTGTTGTGAAGAAGGCACGACAACGCCTCTACTTCCTCAGGCGCCTAAGGAAGTTCCAAGTCAGCCAGAAGATCCTTAAGAACTTCTACTCATGTACAATAGAGAGCATCTTGACCGGCAACATCACCTCCTGGTTTGGGAATAGCACTGCACAAGACCAAAGCAGACTACAAAGAGTGACACGTTCAGCCGAACGCACAATTGGAGGGGGGCTCCCCACCCTCCAGAACATTTACTACAAGCGTTGCAAGGGCAAGGCTAAGAGAATCATTAAAGACTCCAGTCACCCGAACAACTGCCTCTTTGAACTGCTGCCGTCAGGCAAGCGATACAGGAGTCTCAAGGCGAGCACAGAAAGACTCAGAAGAAGCTTCTATCCCCAGGCCATCAGGCTGCTAAACGAACAATGAATGAACACTACACAACAACAACCACCAAACGCACATAGCACACACATCCACACGCACACACTCACTTTAAACAAACACACTGTAGCACCCACTCCACACACTTATAGCACACACCCACTTTAAACAAACACACTGTAGCACCCACTCCCCACACTTTATATTTATGGATGAAGGATTGCACTACAACTCGTACACCTTACTGTAAATTGTACCTAAAATTGTACCTCATCCCATTTCTGCTTTGCACTAGATAGTACTGTACATTAGTACACTGCATAGTATTGTGTATTGTATATTATATGGTAACTCAGAACATTGTACATATGTCTATACCGAACACTGTGACCTCATTTTCTTCTTCTAAATTCATGCTATATTATGTTATTATGTTATTTGATACTATCTTGTCTAGCACAGTCTCTGGAGCGTAACAGTAAGAAGCATTTTGTATGAAAGTATTCTGTACTTCTGTATGACAACTATTAAAGAACTTGAACTTGAACTTGATAGTCAAGTGTCCTCTCTCTCCACCTGTAGAGACACATCAAACAAACAAATTAATTAGAGTAGTCCTTAAACTACCTCCACGCACTCACCTAGGGCCAACTTTCTTTAGGCAACTAAACTGGCTTCCGGTCAATAAAAGGGTAATTCACATCAAATTAGGTCTCACACACAAGATAGTTCAAAATACAGGTCCGAAATATCTATCTAATTATTTTAATCGATTCCGTGACAATCATTCATACTCTACTAGAAGGAGCAGTACGGATTTTATTCTGCCAAGATTTAACTCCCTAATGGGCACAAATACATTTTTATATTCTGCAGCACTGGAGTGGAACAAGCTTCCAGTGGCCCTGAAAAACATCGAAGAGGGGGGAAGTTTTAGACGTGCCACAAAGAAATGGCTAGCCAGTGAAGCATAGAATAGCCATAGGAAGGAGAGGGTAGGAAGTGCTTTTTTTTGTATGGGGTTGCTATTATGTTTTATTCTGTTTTTTATTATGATGATCTTTGTTTTATTATGATGCTCTATGTTTTATTATGATGCTCTATGTTTTATTATGATGCTCTATGTTTTTATTATGATGCTCTGTTTTAGTATGTTTTATTATGATGCTCTATGTTTTATGATGTCTGTCCATGTCCAAAATCAGGGACCATGATGGAAATAAGTGCTTGCACTTTCTCATGTTTTTATCCCTTGGATGCTGTCTTTTACTCCACAATAAAAATCAATCAATCAATCAATCAATCATCAAGGACACAGATGAGAGTCAAGTGTCCTCTCTCTCCACCTGTAGAGACACATCAAGGACACAGATGAGAGTCAAGTGTCCTCTCTCTCCACCTGTAGAGACACATCAAGGACACAGATGAGGGTCAAGTGTCCTCTCTCTCCACCTGTAGAGACACATCAAGGACACAGATGAGAGTCAAGTGTCCTCTCTCTCCACCTGGTAGAGACACATCAAGGACACAGATGAGAGTCAAGTGTCTCCTCTCTCTCCACCTGGTAGAGACACATCAAGGACACAGATGAGAGTCAAGTGTCCTCTCTCTCCACCTGGTAGAGACACATCAAGGACACAGATGAGAGTCAAGTGTCTCCTCTCTCTCAACCTGGTAGAGACACATCAAGGACACAGATGAGAGTCAAGTGTCTCCTCTCTCTCCACCTGGTAGAGACACATCAAGGACACAGATGAGAGTCAAGTGTCCTCTCTCTCCACCTGGTAGAGACACATCAAGGACACAGATGATAGTCAAGTGTCCTCTCTCTCCACCTGGTAGAGACACATCAAGGACACAGATGAGAGTCAAGTGTCCTCTCTCTCCACCTGGTAGAGACACATCAAGGACACATATGAGAGTCAAGTGTCCTCTCTCTCCACCTGGTAGAGACACATCAAGGACACAGATGAGAGTCAAGTGTCCTCTCTCTCCACCTGTAGAGACACATCAAGGACACAGATGAGGGTCAAGTGTCCTCTCTCTCCACCTGGTAGAGACACATCAAGGACACAGATGAGAGTCAAGTGTCCTCTCTCTCCACCTGGTAGAGACACATCAAGGACACAGATGAGAGTCAAGTGTCCTCTCTCTCCACCTGGTAGAGACACATCAAGGACACAGATGAGAGTCAAGTGTCCTCTCTCTTCACCTGTAGAGACACATCAAGGACACAGATGAGGGTCAAGTGTCCTCTCTCTTCACCTGTAGAGACACATCAAGGACACAGATGAGAGTCAAGTGTCCTCTCTCTTCACTTGTAGAGACACATCAAGGACACAGATGAGAGTCAAGTGTCCTCTCTCTCCACCAGGTAGAGACACATCAAGGACACAGATGAGAGTCAAGTGTCTCCTCTCTCTCCACCTGTAGAGACACATCAAGGACACAGATGAGAGTCAAGTGTCCTCTCTCTCCACCTGGTAGAGACACATCAAGGACACAGATGAGAGTCAAGTGTCCTCTCTCTTCACCTGGTAGAGACACATCAAGGACACAGATGAGAGTCAAGTGTCTCCTCTCTCCACCTGTAGAGACACATCAAGGACACAGATGAGGGTCAAGTGTCCTCTCTCTCCACCTGGTAGAGACACATCAAGGACACAGATGAGAGTCAAGTGTCTCCTCTCTCTCCACCTGGTAGAGACACATCAAGGACACAGATGAGAGTCAAGTGTCCTCTCTCTCCACCTGGTAGAGACACATCAAGGACACAGATGAGGGTCAAGTGTCCTCTCTCTCCACCTGTAGAGACACATCAAGGACACAGATGAGAGTCAAGTGTCCTCTCTCTCCACCTGGTAGAGACACATCAAGGACACAGATGAGAGTCAAGTGTCCTCTCTCTTCACCTGTAGAGACACATCAAGGACACAGATGAGGGTCAAGTGTCCTCTCTCTTCACCTGTAGAGACACATCAAGGACACAGATGAGAGTCAAGTGTCCTCTCTCTTCACTTGTAGAGACACATCAAGGACACAGATGAGAGTCAAGTGTCCTCTCTCTCCACCAGGTAGAGACACATCAAGGACACAGATGAGAGTCAAGTGTCTCCTCTCTCTCCACCTGTAGAGACACATCAAGGACACAGATGAGAGTCAACTGTCCTCTCTCTCCACCTGGTAGAGACACATCAAGGACACAGATGAGAGTCAAGTGTCCTCTCTCTTCACCTGGTAGAGACACATCAAGGACACAGATGAGAGTCAAGTGTCTCCTCTCTCCACCTGTAGAGACACATCAAGGACACAGATGAGGGTCAAGTGTCCTCTCTCTCCACCTGGTAGAGACACATCAAGGACACAGATGAGAGTCAAGTGTCTCCTCTCTCTCCACCTGGTAGAGACACATCAAGGACACAGATGAGAGTCAAGTGTCCTCTCTCTCCACCTGGTAGAGACACATCAAGGACACAGATGAGGGTCAAGTGTCCTCTCTCTTCACCTGTAGAGACACATTAAGGACACAGATGAGAGTCAAGTGTCCTCTCTCTCCACCTGGTAGAGACACATCAAGGACACAGATGAGAGTCAAGTGTCCTCTCGCTCCACCTGGTAGAGACACATCAAGGACACAGATGAGAGTCAAGTGTCCTCTCTCTCCACCTGTAGAGACACATCAAGGACACAGATGAGAGTCAAGTGGCCTCTCTCTTCACCTGGTAGAGACACATCAAGGACGCAGATGATAGTCAAGTGTCCTCTCTCTCCACCTGGTAGAGACACATCAAGGACACAGATGAGAGTCAAGTGTCCTCTCTCTCCACCTGTAGAGACACATCAAGGACACAGATGAGGGTCAAGTGTCCTCTCTCTCCACCTGGTAGAGACACATCAAGGACACAGATGAGAGTCAAGTGTCCTCTCTCTCCACCTGGTAGAGACACATCAAGGACACAGATGAGAGTTAAGTGTCCTCTCTCTCCACCTGGTAGAGACACATCAAGGACACAGATGAGAATCAAGTGTCCTCTCTCTCCACCTGGTAGAGACACATCAAGGACACAGATGAGAGTCAAGTGTCTCCTCTCTCTCCACCTGTAGAGACACATCAAGGACACAGATGAGAGTCAACTGTCCTCTCTCTCCACCTGGTAGAGACACATCAAGGACACAGATGAGAGTCAAGTGTCCTCTCTCTTCACCTGGTAGAGACACATCAAGGACACAGATGAGAGTCAAGTGTCTCCTCTCTCCACCTGTAGAGACACATCAAGGACACAGATGAGGGTCAAGTGTCCTCTCTCTCCACCTGGTAGAGACACATCAAGGACACAGATGAGAGTCAAGTGTCTCCTCTCTCTCCACCTGGTAGAGACACATCAAGGACACAGATGAGAGTCAAGTGTCCTCTCTCTCCACCTGGTAGAGACACATCAAGGACACAGATGAGGGTCAAGTGTCCTCTCTCTTCACCTGTAGAGACACATTAAGGACACAGATGAGAGTCAAGTGTCCTCTCTCTCCACCTGGTAGAGACACATCAAGGACACAGATGAGAGTCAAGTGTCCTCTCGCTCCACCTGGTAGAGACACATCAAGGACACAGATGAGAGTCAAGTGTCCTCTCTCTTCACCTGGTAGAGACACATCAAGGACGCAGATGATAGTCAAGTGTCCTCTCTCTCCACCTGGTAGAGACACATCAAGGACACAGATGAGAGTCAAGTGTCCTCTCTCTCCACCTGTAGAGACACATCAAGGACACAGATGAGAGTCAAGTGTCTCCTCTCTCTCCACCTGGTAGAGACACATCAAGGACACAGATGAGAGTCAAGTGTCCTCTCTCTCCACCTGGTAGAGACACATCAAGGACACAGATGAGAGTTAAGTGTCCTCTCTCTCCACCTGGTAGAGACACATCAAGGACACAGATGAGAATCAAGTGTCCTCTCTCTCCACCTGGTAGAGACACATCAAGGACACAGATGAGAGTCAAGTGTCCTCTCTCTCCACCTGTAGAGACACATCAAGGACACAGATGAGAGTCAAGTGTCCTCTCTCTCCACCTGGTAGAGACACATCAAGGACACAGATGAGAGTCAAGTGTCCTCTCTCTTCACCTGGTAGAGACACATCAAAGACACAGATGAGAGTCAAGTGGCCTCTCTCTCCACCTGGTAGAGACACATCAAGGACACAGATGAGAGTCAAGTGTCCTCTCTCTCCACCTGTAGAGACACATCAAGGACACAGATGAGAGTCAAGTGTCCTCTCTCTCCACCTGGTAGAGACACATCAAAGACACAGATGAGAGTCAAGTGGCCTCTCTCTCCACCTGGTAGAGACACATCAAGGACACAGATGAGAGTCAAGTGTCTCCTCTCTCTCCACCTGTAGAGACACAACAATAACACAGATGAGAGTCAAGTGTCCTCTCTCTTCACCTGGTAGAGACACATCAAGGACGCAGATGATAGTCAAGTGTCCTCTCTCTCCACCTGGTAGAGACACATCAAGGACACAGATGAGAGTCAAGTGTCCTCTCTCTCCACCTGGTAGAGACACATCAAGGACACAGATGAGAGTCAAGTGTCCTCTCTCTCCACCTGGTAGAGACACATCAAGGACACAGATGAGAGTCAAGTGTCCTCTCTCTTCACCTGTAGAGACACATCAAGGACACAGATGAGGGTCAAGTGTCCTCTCTCTTCACCTGTAGAGACACATCAAGGACACAGATGAGAGTCAAGTGTCCTCTCTCTTCACTTGTAGAGACACATCAAGGACACAGATGAGAGTCAAGTGTCCTCTCTCTCCACCTGGTAGAGACACATCAAGGACACAGATGAGGGTCAAGTGTCCTCTCTCTCCACCTGGTAGAGACACATCAAGGACACAGATGAGAGTCAAGTGTCCTCTCTCTCCACCTGGTAGAGACACATCAAGGACACGGATGAGAGTCAAGTGTCCTCTCTCTCCACCTGTAGAGACACATCAAGGACACAGATGAGAGTCAAGTGTCCTCTCTCTCCACCTGGTAGAGACACATCAAGGACACAGATGAGAGTCAAGTGTCCTCTCTCTCCACCTGGTAGAGACACATCAAGGACACAGATGATAGTCAAGTGTCCTCTCTCTCCACCTGGTAGAGACACATCAAGGACACAGATGAGAGTCTAGTGTCCTCTCTCTCCACCTGTAGAGACACATCAAGGACACAGATGAGAGTCAAGTGTCCTCTCTCTCCACCTGTAGAGACACATCAAGGACACAGATGAGAGTCAAGTGTCCTCTCTCTCCACCTGGTAGAGACACATCAAGGACACAGATGATAGTCAAGTGTCCTCTCTCTCCACCTGTAGAGACACATCAAGGACACAGATGAGAGTCAAGTGTCCTCTCTCTCCACCTGTAGAGACACATCAAGGACACAGATGAGAGTCAAGTGTCCTCTCTCTCCACCTGGTAGAGACACATCAAGGACACAGATGAGAGTCAAGTGTCCTCTCTCTCCACCTGGTAGAGACACATCAAGGACACAGATGAGAGTCAAGTGTCCTCTCTCTTCACCTGGTAGAGACACATCAAGGACACAGATGAACTCCCTGTACACACACGACTGTGTGGCTCAGCGGAGTAGCAATACAATCGTCAAATTTGCTGACGACACAGTGGTGGTGGGCCTGATCTCTGCCAACGACGAGAGGGCCTACCTGGAAGAGGTCAAGGTCCTGGCGGGATGGTGCCAGGAAAACAGCCTCTCCCTGAACGTCAGCAAAACAAAGGAGATGATTGTGGACTTCAGGAGGTCGGGGGTCAAGGACTACAGCCCCCTCAGCATCGACGGGGCACCGGTTGAGAGAGTCAACAGCTTTAAGTACCTCGGAGCCTACATATCCGAGGACTTGACATGGACCACACACATTAACAGTGTTGTGAAGAAGGCACGACAACGCCTCTACTTCCTCAGGCGCCTAAGGAAGTTCCAAGTCAGCCAGAAGATCCTTAAGAACTTCTACTCATGTACAATAGAGAGCATCTTGACCGGCAACATCACCTCCTGGTTTGGGAATAGCACTGCACAAGACCAAAGCAGACTACAAAGAGTGACACGTTCAGCCGAACGCACAATTGGAGGGGGGCTCCCCACCCTCCAGAACATTTACTACAAGCGTTGCAAGGGCAAGGCTAAGAGAATCATTAAAGACTCCAGTCACCCGAACAACTGCCTCTTTGAACTGCTGCCGTCAGGCAAGCGATACAGGAGTCTCAAGGCGAGCACAGAAAGACTCAGAAGAAGCTTCTATCCCCAGGCCATCAGGCTGCTAAACGAACAATGAATGAACACTACACAACAACAACCACCAAACGCACATAGCACACACATCCACACGCACACACTCACTTTAAACAAACACACTGTAGCACCCACTCCACACACTTATAGCACACACCCACTTTAAACAAACACACTGTAGCACCCACTCCCCACACTTTATATTTATGGATGAAGGATTGCACTACAACTCGTACACCTTACTGTAAATTGTACCTAAAATTGTACCTCATCCCATTTCTGCTTTGCACTAGATAGTACTGTACATTAGTACACTGCATAGTATTGTGTATTGTATATTATATGGTAACTCAGAACATTGTACATATGTCTATACCGAACACTGTGACCTCATTTTCTTCTTCTAAATTCATGCTATATTATGTTATTATGTTATTTGATACTATCTTGTCTAGCACAGTCTCTGGAGCGTAACAGTAAGAAGCATTTTGTATGAAAGTATTCTGTACTTCTGTATGACAACTATTAAAGAACTTGAACTTGAACTTGATAGTCAAGTGTCCTCTCTCTCCACCTGTAGAGACACATCAAACAAACAAATTAATTAGAGTAGTCCTTAAACTACCTCCACGCACTCACCTAGGGCCAACTTTCTTTAGGCAACTAAACTGGCTTCCGGTCAATAAAAGGGTAATTCACATCAAATTAGGTCTCACACACAAGATAGTTCAAAATACAGGTCCGAAATATCTATCTAATTATTTTAATCGATTCCGTGACAATCATTCATACTCTACTAGAAGGAGCAGTACGGATTTTATTCTGCCAAGATTTAACTCCCTAATGGGCACAAATACATTTTTATATTCTGCAGCACTGGAGTGGAACAAGCTTCCAGTGGCCCTGAAAAACATCGAAGAGGGGGGAAGTTTTAGACGTGCCACAAAGAAATGGCTAGCCAGTGAAGCATAGAATAGCCATAGGAAGGAGAGGGTAGGAAGTGCTTTTTTTTGTATGGGGTTGCTATTATGTTTTATTCTGTTTTTTATTATGATGATCTTTGTTTTATTATGATGCTCTATGTTTTATTATGATGCTCTATGTTTTATTATGATGCTCTATGTTTTTATTATGATGCTCTGTTTTAGTATGTTTTATTATGATGCTCTATGTTTTATGATGTCTGTCCATGTCCAAAATCAGGGACCATGATGGAAATAAGTGCTTGCACTTTCTCATGTTTTTATCCCTTGGATGCTGTCTTTTACTCCACAATAAAAATCAATCAATCAATCAATCAATCATCAAGGACACAGATGAGAGTCAAGTGTCCTCTCTCTCCACCTGTAGAGACACATCAAGGACACAGATGAGAGTCAAGTGTCCTCTCTCTCCACCTGTAGAGACACATCAAGGACACAGATGAGGGTCAAGTGTCCTCTCTCTCCACCTGTAGAGACACATCAAGGACACAGATGAGGGTCAAGTGTCCTCTCTCTCCACCTGGTAGAGACACATCAAGGACACAGATGAGAGTCAAGTGTCTCCTCTCTCTCCACCTGGTAGAGACACATCAAGGACACAGATGAGAGTCAAGTGTCCTCTCTCTCCACCTGGTAGAGACACATCAAGGACACAGATGATAGTCAAGTGTCCTCTCTCTCCACCTGGTAGAGACACATCAAGGACACAGATGAGAGTCAAGTGTCCTCTCTCTCCACCTGGTAGAGACACATCAAGGACACATATGAGAGTCAAGTGTCCTCTCTCTCCACCTGGTAGAGACACATCAAGGACACAGATGAGAGTCAAGTGTCCTCTCTCTCCACCTGTAGAGACACATCAAGGACACAGATGAGGGTCAAGTGTCCTCTCTCTCCACCTGGTAGAGACACATCAAGGACACAGATGAGAGTCAAGTGTCCTCTCTCTCCACCTGGTAGAGACACATCAAGGACACAGATGAGAGTCAAGTGTCCTCTCTCTCCACCTGGTAGAGACACATCAAGGACACAGATGAGAGTCAAGTGTCCTCTCTCTTCACCTGTAGAGACACATCAAGGACACAGATGAGGGTCAAGTGTCCTCTCTCTTCACCTGTAGAGACACATCAAGGACACAGATGAGAGTCAAGTGTCCTCTCTCTTCACTTGTAGAGACACATCAAGGACACAGATGAGAGTCAAGTGTCCTCTCTCTCCACCAGGTAGAGACACATCAAGGACACAGATGAGAGTCAAGTGTCTCCTCTCTCTCCACCTGTAGAGACACATCAAGGACACAGATGAGAGTCAAGTGTCCTCTCTCTCCACCTGGTAGAGACACATCAAGGACACAGATGAGAGTCAAGTGTCCTCTCTCTTCACCTGGTAGAGACACATCAAGGACACAGATGAGAGTCAAGTGTCTCCTCTCTCCACCTGTAGAGACACATCAAGGACACAGATGAGGGTCAAGTGTCCTCTCTCTCCACCTGGTAGAGACACATCAAGGACACAGATGAGAGTCAAGTGTCTCCTCTCTCTCCACCTGGTAGAGACACATCAAGGACACAGATGAGAGTCAAGTGTCCTCTCTCTCCACCTGGTAGAGACACATCAAGGACACAGATGAGGGTCAAGTGTCCTCTCTCTCCACCTGTAGAGACACATCAAGGACACAGATGAGAGTCAAGTGTCCTCTCTCTCCACCTGGTAGAGACACATCAAGGACACAGATGAGAGTCAAGTGTCCTCTCTCTTCACCTGTAGAGACACATCAAGGACACAGATGAGGGTCAAGTGTCCTCTCTCTTCACCTGTAGAGACACATCAAGGACACAGATGAGAGTCAAGTGTCCTCTCTCTTCACTTGTAGAGACACATCAAGGACACAGATGAGAGTCAAGTGTCCTCTCTCTCCACCAGGTAGAGACACATCAAGGACACAGATGAGAGTCAAGTGTCTCCTCTCTCTCCACCTGTAGAGACACATCAAGGACACAGATGAGAGTCAACTGTCCTCTCTCTCCACCTGGTAGAGACACATCAAGGACACAGATGAGAGTCAAGTGTCCTCTCTCTTCACCTGGTAGAGACACATCAAGGACACAGATGAGAGTCAAGTGTCTCCTCTCTCCACCTGTAGAGACACATCAAGGACACAGATGAGGGTCAAGTGTCCTCTCTCTCCACCTGGTAGAGACACATCAAGGACACAGATGAGAGTCAAGTGTCTCCTCTCTCTCCACCTGGTAGAGACACATCAAGGACACAGATGAGAGTCAAGTGTCCTCTCTCTCCACCTGGTAGAGACACATCAAGGACACAGATGAGGGTCAAGTGTCCTCTCTCTTCACCTGTAGAGACACATTAAGGACACAGATGAGAGTCAAGTGTCCTCTCTCTCCACCTGGTAGAGACACATCAAGGACACAGATGAGAGTCAAGTGTCCTCTCGCTCCACCTGGTAGAGACACATCAAGGACACAGATGAGAGTCAAGTGTCCTCTCTCTCCACCTGTAGAGACACATCAAGGACACAGATGAGAGTCAAGTGGCCTCTCTCTTCACCTGGTAGAGACACATCAAGGACGCAGATGATAGTCAAGTGTCCTCTCTCTCCACCTGGTAGAGACACATCAAGGACACAGATGAGAGTCAAGTGTCCTCTCTCTCCACCTGTAGAGACACATCAAGGACACAGATGAGGGTCAAGTGTCCTCTCTCTCCACCTGGTAGAGACACATCAAGGACACAGATGAGAGTCAAGTGTCCTCTCTCTCCACCTGGTAGAGACACATCAAGGACACAGATGAGAGTTATGTGTCCTCTCTCTCCACCTGGTAGAGACACATCAAGGACACAGATGAGAATCAAGTGTCCTCTCTCTCCACCTGGTAGAGACACATCAAGGACACAGATGAGAGTCAAGTGTCTCCTCTCTCTCCACCTGTAGAGACACATCAAGGACACAGATGAGAGTCAACTGTCCTCTCTCTCCACCTGGTAGAGACACATCAAGGACACAGATGAGAGTCAAGTGTCCTCTCTCTTCACCTGGTAGAGACACATCAAGGACACAGATGAGAGTCAAGTGTCTCCTCTCTCCACCTGTAGAGACACATCAAGGACACATATGAGGGTCAAGTGTCCTCTCTCTCCACCTGGTAGAGACACATCAAGGACACAGATGAGAGTCAAGTGTCTCCTCTCTCTCCACCTGGTAGAGACACATCAAGGACACAGATGAGAGTCAAGTGTCCTCTCTCTCCACCTGGTAGAGACACATCAAGGACACAGATGAGGGTCAAGTGTCCTCTCTCTTCACCTGTAGAGACACATTAAGGACACAGATGAGAGTCAAGTGTCCTCTCTCTCCACCTGGTAGAGACACATCAAGGACACAGATGAGAGTCAAGTGTCCTCTCGCTCCACCTGGTAGAGACACATCAAGGACACAGATGAGAGTCAAGTGTCCTCTCTCTTCACCTGGTAGAGACACATCAAGGACGCAGATGATAGTCAAGTGTCCTCTCTCTCCACCTGGTAGAGACACATCAAGGACACAGATGAGAGTCAAGTGTCCTCTCTCTCCACCTGTAGAGACACATCAAGGACACAGATGAGAGTCAAGTGTCTCCTCTCTCTCCACCTGGTAGAGACACATCAAGGACACAGATGAGAGTCAAGTGTCCTCTCTCTCCACCTGGTAGAGACACATCAAGGACACAGATGAGAGTTAAGTGTCCTCTCTCTCCACCTGGTAGAGACACATCAAGGACACAGATGAGAATCAAGTGTCCTCTCTCTCCACCTGGTAGAGACACATCAAGGACACAGATGAGAGTCAAGTGTCCTCTCTCTCCACCTGTAGAGACACATCAAGGACACAGATGAGAGTCAAGTGTCCTCTCTCTCCACCTGGTAGAGACACATCAAGGACACAGATGAGAGTCAAGTGTCCTCTCTCTTCACCTGGTAGAGACACATCAAAGACACAGATGAGAGTCAAGTGGCCTCTCTCTCCACCTGGTAGAGACACATCAAGGACACAGATGAGAGTCAAGTGTCCTCTCTCTCCACCTGTAGAGACACATCAAGGACACAGATGAGAGTCAAGTGTCCTCTCTCTCCACCTGGTAGAGACACATCAAAGACACAGATGAGAGTCAAGTGGCCTCTCTCTCCACCTGGTAGAGACACATCAAGGACACAGATGAGAGTCAAGTGTCCTCTCTCTCCACCTGGTAGAGACACATCAAAGACACAGATGAGAGTCAAGTGGCCTCTCTCTCCACCTGGTAGAGACACATCAAGGACACAGATGAGAGTCAAGTGTCTCCTCTCTCTCCACCTGTAGAGACACAACAATAACACAGATGAGAGTCAAGTGTCCTCTCTCTCCACCTGTAGAGACACATCAAGGACACAGATGAGAGTCAAGTGTCTCCTCTCTTCACCTGGTAGAGACACATCAAGCTTAAACGTTGGGTGGTCTTGACTACAATACCACTATCTACCACATCTCTCATTAACCTCATTTAAACTTTTGCGCCGGAAAGATTATTATTCGCTGATAATTACCGTACTATTGAAGCGTCGAAGCCCAAAGACATTTGAAATGGGGACAGACCGGGGTGTCTCTGACCTGATGAGGTTGGTTGGTTCTGGCCCAGTTGAAGGAGACCGGCCTCTGGGCGGGTTTATCGTGAGCAGCTTTCCGCTGAGCAGACGGCATAGCCGGGTTCTGGAGGATATGAGGTGCAGAACATCTGGGTTCATCCATCCTGGAACCCTGAGAAAGGAAGTAGAGTTTGTTATAAATGCTGACTGAGGCAGATACAACTTGGTGCTCAAAGTACAAAGTCATCTGCCGGCTTTGTAGAAGTAATAAAGAATGATCAAAGCTCATAGCTTTTTACCCCTGAGGTCATGTCAAAGAGGTCATGTTTTTGCCACTGTCTGTCTTTTCTGTGAATGAGATATCTTTAAAGGTTGCTGTGTGAGCATGACCCCAAGAGGAAGAGACCTATTGATTTTGGTGACCCCATGACCTTTCCACTTCTGGTGCCACCATCGGGCCAAACTTGAATGGAGACTTCGGAGAGAAAAGGGTAATTTTATACCACATTTTATACTGTATTTTCAATTTTCTAAATTGTTTAAAAAAAAGAAAAAGCTAGTAGTAGGTAGTGGTATCAAAAACTAGACAACAAAGGCCAGCCCCATGCAGTGGTTTCAGACAGTACACTGATGCTCTCTGCTGGCCAAAGCCTAGAATGCAACCTAATCCCCTCTGGCCCAGAAAGGCATTGTCCCATAGATCAGTGTTTCTCAACTGGTGAGTTGCGACCCAAAAGTGGGTTACGGGGCCATTTTGAGTGGGTCACGGATGTGTGTATATATAAAAAAAAAAAAACTTTTTTTTGTGCACTATCTATCTTTGTGAAAGTGGCTTCTCAGCTCTGGTCCAGCTGAAGACAAAGCAGAGGAACAGATTGGACATTGAGCATGACCTCAGAGTTGCTTTGTCTACCAACATCCCCAGTTATCCCATTAGTTCCCTGGGATGTTAAGCTAAGAAGTCTACTAAGAAGGATATATTATTTATTATTATTATTTTATTTCATTGTGTTTTTAGCCCTAGTTGCACTTTTGTTGCAACCCCAGTTATCCCATTAGTTCCCCCAAACTTACTGTAGGTCTGTTATGTTAAGCTAAGAAGTCTGCTAGGAAGCATAATTATTTATTATTATTATTATTATTATTTTATTTCATTGGGTTTTTAGCCCTAGTTGCAATTTTGTTGCACATTTTTGTGTTTATTTCATGTTCTTAACAGTGCATGGAAGATTGTGTATTACTGCAATTTTTTTTTAATAAATCATAGTGGTTCAAAAATTTGGGTTGCGACCTAATGACTATGTTGGGTCCCGAGGCTCGACCAGTTGAGAACCACTGCCATAGATGACCTATAGACACTGAGAAGATGCCTTCAACATGGAATATATCCTCTAATAACTGTTGATTATGTACTATAATAATAATAATAATAATAATAATAATAATAATAATAATAATAATAATAATAATAATAATAATAATAATAATAATAATAATAATAATAATAATAATAATAATAATAATAATAATAATAATAATAATAATAATAATAATAATAATAATAATAATAATAATAATAATAATAATAATAATAATAATAATAATAATAATATATATATATATATAATACTTCTACACACTCCCTAAAAACAAAATGGCTGCTGTGATAGCTGTGTGAAATGACAGCTCCTGAAAAGTTTGTTGGATTTTATTGAATTTTTATGGATTTTTAACATGGAATTGTACTGCCAGTTGAAAAGGTCTGCTTTAAAAACAGTGGACTACTTATACTGTTTTTGGGAACTTTTCTGAAATTGTGCCCTGCTTGTTAGCAGTAGCCTAGCCTAGCTGGCTCTGTTAGCAATTAGCCAAGAGCTGGAAGACCTGCAGTAGCTTAGCTGGCTCTGCTAGCCCTGCTATCAATCCAGTCCAGAGTTGGAAGAATAATCTCCTGCTTACCTGCCCATCACAACCATCTTACTGCTGCAGTGTGGCTCGTCTATAGCCTAGATCTGCAGCAGAGGCTTATTGCCCTGTGGGCTGAGAGATATATATATTTACTTTGGCCTGACTTGGGCCTCCAGCCTGCTTCACCTGGGCCTCCAGCTCTACTGGGCCTCCAGCTCTACTGGGCCTCCAGCTCTACTGGACCTCCAGCTCTACTGGACCTCCAGCTCTACTGGGCCTCCAGCTCTACTGGGCCTCCAGCTCTACTGGGCCTCCAGCTCTACTGGGCCTCCAGCTCTACTGGACCTCCAGCTCTACTGGACCTCCAGCTCTACTGGACCTCCAGCTCTACTGGGCCTCCAGCTCTACTGGGCCTCCAGCTCTACTGGGCCTCCAGCTCTACTGGGCCTCCAGCTCTACTGGACCTCCAGCTCTACTGGGCCTCCAGCTCTACTGGGCCTCCATCTCTACTGGACCTCCATCTCTACTGGGCCTCCAGCTCTACTGGGCCTCCAGCTCTACTGGGCCTCCAGCTCTACTGGGACACTAGCTTCACCTGGGCCTCCAGCTCTACTGGGCCTCCAGCTCTACTGGACCTCCAGCTCTACTGGGCCTCCAGCTCTACTGGACCTCCAGCTCTACTGGGCCTCCAGCTCTACTGGGCCTCCAGCTCTACTGGGCCTCCAGCTCTACTGGACCTCCAGCTCTACTGGACCTCCAGCTCTACTGGGCCTCCAGCTCTACTGGACCTCCAGCTCTACTGGGCCTTCAAGCTCTACTGGACCTCCAGCTCTACTGGACCTCCAGCTCTACTGGACCTCCAGCTCTACTGGACCTCCAGCTCTACTGGGCCTCCAGCTCTACTGGGCCTCCAGCTCCACTTAGCCTCCAGCTCTACTGGGCCTCCAGCTCTACCTGGGCCTCCAGCTCCACTTAGCCTCCAGCCTGCTCTACCTGAGCCTCCAGCTCCACTTAGCCTCCAGCCTGCTCTACCTGAGCCTCCAGCTCCACTTAGCCTCCAGCCTGCTCTACCTGGGCCTCCAGCTCCACTTAGCCTCCAGCCTGCTCTACCTGGGCCTCCAGCTCCACTTAGCCTCCAGCCTGCTCTACCTGAGCCTCCAGCTCCACTTAGCCTCCAGCCTGCTCTACCTGGGCCTCCAGCTCCACTTAGCCTCCAGCCTGCTCTACCTGAGCCTCCAGCTCCACTTAGCCTCCAGCCTGCTCTACCTGAGCCTCCAGCTCCACTTAGCCTCCAGCCTGCTCTACCTGGGCCTCCAGCTCCACTTAGCCTCCAGCCTGCTCTACCTGAGCCTCCAGCTCCACTTAGCCTCCAGCCTGCTCTACCTGAGCCTCCAGCTCCACTTAGCCTCCAGCTCCACTTAGCCTCCAGCCTGCTCTACCTGGGCCTCCAGCTCCACTTAGCCTCCAGCCTGCTCTACCTGGGCCTCCAGCTCCACTTAGCCTCCAGCCTGCTCTACCTGGGCCTCCAGCTCCACTTAGCCTCCAGCCTGCTCTACCTGAGCCTCCAGCTCCACTTAGCCTCCAGCCTGCTCTACCTGAGCCTCCAGCTCCACTTAGCCTCCAGCCTGCTCTACCTGAGCCTCCAGCTCCACTTAGCCTCCAGCCTGCTCTACCTGGGCCTCCAGCTCCACTTAGCCTCCAGCCTGCTCTACCTGAGCCTCCAGCTCCACTTAGCCTCCAGCCTGCTCTACCTGAGCCTCCAGCTCCACTTAGCCTCCAGCTCCACTTAGCCTCCAGCCTGCTCTACCTGGGCCTCCAGCTCCACTTAGCCTCCAGCCTGCTCTACCTGGGCCTCCAGCTCCACTTAGCCTCCAGCCTGCTCTACCTGGGCCTCCAGCTCCACTTAGCCTCCAGCCTGCTCTACCTGAGCCTCCAGCTCCACTTAGCCTCCAGCCTGCTCTACCTGGGCCTCCAGCTCCACTTAGCCTCCAGCCTGCTCTACCTGGGCCTCCAGCTCCACTTAGCCTCCAGCCTGCTCTACCTGGGCCTCCAGCTCCACTTAGCCTCCAGCCTGCTCTACCTGGGCCTCCAGCTCCACTTAGCCTCCAGCCTGCTCTACCTGAGCCTCCAGCTCCACTTAGCCTCCAGCCTGCTCTACCTGAGCCTCCAGCTCCACTTAGCCTCCAGCCTGCTCTACCTGGGCCTCCAGCTCCACTTAGCCTCCAGCCTGCTCTACTGGACCTCCAGCTCTACTGGGCCTCCAGCCTGCTCTACCTGGGCCTCCAGCTCTACTGGGCCTCCAGCTCTACTGGGCCTCCAGCTCTACTGGGCCTCCAGCTCTACTGGGCCTCCAGCTCTACTGGACCTCCAGCTCTACTGGGCCTCCAGCTCTACTGGGCCTCCAGCTCTACTGGGCCTCCAGCTCTACTGGGCCTCCAGCTCTACTGGGCCTCCAGCTCTACTGGACCTCCAGCTCTACTGGGCCTCCAGCTCTACTGGGCCTCCAGCTCTACTGGGCCTCCAGCTCTACTGGGCCTCCAGCTCTACTGGACCTCCAGCTCTACTGGGCCTCCAGCTCTACTGGACCTCCAGCTCTACTGGGCCTCCAGCTCTACTGGGCCTCCAGCTCTACTGGACCTCCAGCTCTACTGGACCTCCAGCTCTACTGGGCCTCCAGCTCTACTGGACCTCCAGCTCTACTGGGCCTTCAAGCTCTACTGGACCTCCAGCTCTACTGGGCCTCCAGCTCTACTGGGCCTCCAGCTCTACCTGAGCCTCCAGCTCCACTTAGCCTCCAGCCTGCTCTACCTGGGCCTCCAGCTCCACTTAGCCTCCAGCCTGCTCTACCTGAGCCTCCAGCTCCACTTAGCCTCCAGCCTGCTCTACCTGAGCCTCCAGCTCCACTTAGCCTCCAGCCTGCTCTACCTGAGCCTCCAGCTCCACTTAGCCTCCAGCCTGCTCTACCTGAGCCTCCAGCTCCACTTAGCCTCCAGCCTGCTCTACCTGAGCCTCCAGCTCCACTTAGCCTCCAGCCTGCTCTACCTGGGCCTCCAGCTCCACTTAGCCTCCAGCCTGCTCTACCTGAGCCTCCAGCTCCACTTAGCCTCCAGCCTGCTCTACCTGGGCCTCCAGCTCCACTTAGCCTCCAGCCTGCTCTACCTGGGCCTCCAGCTCCACTTAGCCTCCAGCCTGCTCTACCTGGGCCTCCAGCTCCACTTAGCCTCCAGCCTGCTCTACCTGGGCCTCCAGCTCCACTTAGCCTCCAGCCTGCTCTACCTGGGCCTCCAGCTCCTGCTATCGTGAGCAGCTTTCCGCTGAGCAGGGAAAAAGGGCGGGAAAACATAACGCAGATTAAACAGAGCATTGCCCATCTAATGATTTCTTTTTTTTTGCATTGCCTTTAACCCATCGCAGATTAGCGTACCAAAACATTTACTTTGACAAAGTTAGGAGGAGTTAGTGCACCGTTCCTGGAGATACTGCAAGACCAGGTCGATGCGTGGAGTGGACGGAGCAAGCCCCTATTCCATCTCCCTGTTCCAAAAATCAATTTAATATAGGGTCCCCGGGTAGGGGACGTATCAGATATTAAACTGATAAGAACAGATACTACACTTGATCTTAGCCAAAAGGCCGAGAAGCGATAACCCCCATTATGGCCAGCGGGCACGCCCGGCGCGGCTGATACAGGACGCAGGGGGGTGGATGTTACTGTACTAGCATTTACAACACGTTGTCTGTGTTTGCATCAATTGTGCTTTGTTTAAAGACACTTATCCCCTAATTGCTCCTGATGAGCAGGTAGGTTGGCACCTTGCATGGTTGCCTCCGCCATCGGTGTGTGAACGTCTGAGTGAATGGGTAAAATGTGAGGAACAAATTGTAAAGCGCTATGTAAATGCAGCCATTTACACACACACACACACACACACACACACACACACACACGGAGGGTTTTTCTTTTCTTTTTTTTTTTAACAAAAAGGGCGGGGAAACATAACGCAGATTAAACAGAGCGTTGCCCATCTAATGATTTCTTTTTTTTGCATTGCCTTTAACCCATCGCAGATTAGCGTACCAAAACATTTACTTTGACAAAGTTAGGAGGAGTGAGTGCACCGTTCCTGGAGATACTGCAAGACCAGGTCGATGCGTGGAGTGGACGGAGCAAGCCCCTATTCCATCTCCCTGTTCCAAAAATCAATTTAATATATGGTCCCCGGGTAGGGGACGTATCAGATATTAAACTGATAAGAACAGATACTACACTTGATCTTAGCCAAAAGGCCGAGAAGCGATAACCCCCATTATGGCCAGCGGGCACGCCCGGCGCGGCTGATACAGGACGCAGGGGGGTGGATGTTACTGTACTAGCATTTACAACACGTTGTCTGTGTTTGCATCAATTGTGCTTTGTTTAAAGACACTTATCCCCTAATTGCTCCTGATGAGCAGGTAGGTTGGCACCTTGCATGGTTGCCTCCGCCATCGGTGTGTGAACGTCTGAGTGAATGGGTAAAATGTGAGGAACAAATTGTAAAGCGCTATGTAAATGCAGCCATTTACACACACACACACACACACACACACACACAGACGTTTTTTTTTTAACAAAAAGGGCGGGAAAACATAACGCAGATTAAACAGAGCATTGCCCATCTAATGATTTCTTTTTTTTTGCATTGCCTTTAACCCATCGCAGATTAGCGTACCAAAACATTTACTTTGACAAAGTTAGGAGGAGTTAGTGCACCGTTCCTGGAGATACTGCAAGACCAGGTCGATGCGTGGAGTGGACGGAGCAAGCCCCTATTCCATCTCCCTGTTCCAAAAATCAATTTAATATATGGTCCCCGGGTAGGGGACGTATCAGATATTAAACTGATAAGAACAGATACTACACTTGATCTTAGCCAAAAGGCCGAGAAGCGATAACCCCCATTATGGCCAGCGGGCACGCCCGGCGGCCTGTTCCTTAATGATAAGCAAGCAGTGCAAGAATGCGGAAGCATTCTACCGTAGTGGCGTGCGGTAATGCGCCTTTCATTTTCCGCCGCCCAGCGGCCAGGTGCGTGCACCGGCGGCGGCGTGCTCGCTCAGGTGCGTGCGTGCGCCGGCGTGCTCGCGCGAGGTGCCCGCGCATGCGCATGAGATCCCGCCTTGGTTCGACACGAGCGGAGCTCAATATATATAAGTCACCGCCCCTTATTCAGTATCGAGAAATAGCTCAATTGGCAACACTGCATGGCTGTGGATCCTACAGCTCGTTTGCTGGCGAGTTCGAATCCCATAAAATATATTTTTTTTAACGTGATTTTTTTTTAACGTGTATTCTTTCGCCGGTTAAGGTTAGGCATGGTTAAGGTTAAGGTTAAGGTTAGGCATTGTTTCGGAGTTGGTTAAGGTTAGAACGGTTAAGTTTAGGCGCTGTTAAGGAGCTGGTTAAGGTTAGAGTTTGTCAAAGAGAATGGCAATATTCTTTCTATGGTTAAGGTTAGGCATGGTTAAGGTTAAGGTTAAGGTTAGGCATTGTTTCGGAGTTGGTTAAGGTTAGAACGGTTAAGTTTAGGCGCTGTTAAGGAGCTGGTTAAGGTTAGAGTTTGTCAAAGAGAATGGCAATATTCTTTCTATGGTTAAGGTTAGGCATGGTTAAGGTTAAGGTTAAGGTTAGGCATTGTTTCGGAGTTGGTTAAGGTTAGAACGGTTAAGTTTAGGCGCTGTTAAGGAGCTGGTTAAGGTTAGAGTTTGTCAAAGAGAATGGCAATAGACAGCCTATTTCCGCGCAACAGCTCCCAAAGCGGGCCTGAAAAGAAAGGCGCTTTACCGTAGTGGCGTGCGGTGACGAATGCTTCCGCATTTTTGCACTGCTTGCTTATCATTAAGGTAGACGCCGCCCGGCGCGGCTGATACAGGACGCAGGGGGGTGGATGTTACTGTACTAGCATTTACAACACGTTGTCTGTGTTTGCATCAATTGTGCTTTGTTTAAAGACACTTATCCCCTAATTGCTCCTGATGAGCAGGTAGGTTGGCACCTTGCATGGTTGCCTCCGCCATCGGTGTGTGAACGTCTGAGTGAATGGGTAAAATGTGAGGAACAAATTGTAAAGCGCTATGTAAATGCAGCCATTTACACACACACACACACACACACACACACACACACACACACACACACACACACACACACACACACAGACGTTTTTTTTTTTTAACAAAAAGGGCGGGAAAACATAACGCAGATTAAACAGAGCATTGCCCATCTAATGATTTCTTTTTTTTTGCATTGCCTTTAACCCATCGCAGATTAGCGTACCAAAACATTTACTTTGACAAAGTTATGAGGAGTTAGTGCACCGTTCCTGGAGATACTGCAAGACCAGGTCGATGCGTGGAGTGGACGGAGCAAGCCCCTATTCCATCTCCCTGTTCCAAAAATCAATTTAATATATGGTCCCCGGGTAGGGGACGTATCAGATATGAAACTGATAAGAACAGATACTACACTTGATCTTAGCCAAAAGGCCGAGAAGCGATAACCCCCATTATGGCCAGCGGGCACGCCCGGCGCGGCTGATACAGGACGCAGGGGGGTGGATGTTACTGTACTAGCATTTACAACACGTTGTCTGTGTTTGCATCAATTGTGCTTTGTTTAAAGACACTTATCCCCTAATTGCTCCTGATGAGCAGGTAGGTTGGCACCTTGCATGGTTGCCTCCGCCATCGGTGTGTGAACGTCTGAGTGAATGGGTAAAATGTGAGGAACAAATTGTAAAGCGCTATGTAAATGCAGCCATTTACACACACACACACACACACACACACACACACACACACACACAGACGTTTTTTTTTTTTAACAAAAATTGCGGGAAAACATAACGCAGATTAAACAGAGCATTGCCCATCTAATGATTTCTTTTTTTTTGCATTGCCTTTAACCCATCGCAGATTAGCGTACCAAAACATTTACTTTGACAAAGTTAGGAGGAGTTAGTGCACCGTTCCTGGAGATACTGCAAGACCAGGTCGATGCGTGGAGTGGACGGAGCAAGCCCCTATTCCATCTCCCTGTTCCAAAAATCAATTTAATATATGGTCCCCGGGTAGGGGACGTATCAGATATTAAACTGATAAGAACAGATACTACACTTGATCTTAGCCAAAAGGCCGAGAAGCGATAACCCCCATTATGGCCAGCGGGCACGCCCGGCGCGGCTGATACAGGACGCAGGGGGGTGGATGTTACTGTACTAGCATTTACAACACGTTGTCTGTGTTTGCATCAATTGTGCTTTGTTTAAAGACACTTATCCCCTAATTGCTCCTGATGAGCAGGTAGGTTGGCACCTTGCATGGTTGCCTCCGCCATCGGTGTGTGAACGTCTGAGTGAATGGGTAAAATGTGAGGAACAAATTGTAAAGCGCTATGTAAATGCAGCCATTTACACACACACACACACACACACACACGGACGTTTTTTTTTTTTTTTTTTTTTTTTTTTTTTTTACAAAAAGGGCGGGAAAACATAACGCAGATTAAACAGAGCATTGCCCATCTAATGATTTCTTTTTTTTGCATTGCCTTTAACCCATCGCAGATTAGCGTACCAAAACATTTACTTTGACAAAGTTAGGAGGAGTTAGTGCACCGTTCCTGGAGATACTGCAAGACCAGGTCGATGCGTGGAGTGGACGGAGCAAGCCCCTATTCCATCTCCCTGTTCCAAAAATCAATTTAATATATGGTCCCCGGGTAGGGGACGTATCAGATATTAAACTGATAAGAACAGATTTTTTTTTTTTTTTTTTTTTTTTTTTTTTTTGTGAAATCGGGCTTCTCCTCCCCTCCAACCAGCTGGGAGGGGAGTTTTTACCTTCTTTCTTAATTTTATATCAAAAATAATCATATACATGTTATCACATCCTATCTGTCCCTATACCATACAAACTACAAAACGACTTCCTATCATACTATTTAAAACACCCATACATGTGCACACATTCTTAATTTACCTTTCCCTACTAATCCAAACAAAACTTTCCTGAACATTTGCATTTCTACATTTTCATTTTATGTTCCTTATTGTATGCTGTCCCTGTTACAGTTGAAAAAGAAAATGAACCCCAAATTAAACCACCCACTGTTAACCAAAACCTCCCTTTATCCCACCCAAAACAATAGCCCACTATCCAAGACAAAAAAACCATGTCCCCATATTCCACTTATGCACTTTCCGGTCTCCACAAAAAAAACCATATGTCAATATCCTAAGCAACCACTACATCCCTTCCATCAAACCTAAACCCCCCTTCCATCTCTCCCTAGCAGCATGATGTCCCCACCTCTTCACATCCCACCGCATCCTTCCCTTTACGTCCCCCTCTACTCTCCTAACAACCCCCTCCACCCCCCAATCCACCGCCTTTTTAACCAGAGCCTGTCTGGCCTCCCACAGCCCCTTCTTAAAAAGGCCCATGAGCAGCCATTGCAGGAGACGCCCCCTACGCCCCCCCCCAGCTCTCCCAATCCCTCTCTCCAATCTTGCCCATGTGACCCCAACACTCCCCTCCAACCTCCCAATCAACACAGATGCCCTAGCCCACACCACCCCTGCAAAAGGACAGTCCCACATGACGTGTCTAATAGTCTCGTCCACAAAGCAACCAGCTCTGGGGCACACCGGGGATCTCGCCAAGCCATGCCGGTGCATGATCTCACGCACCGGCAAACTCCTGTGTAACATCAGCCATCCTAAATCCTTGAGCCCATTGTCCAGGCCAGGCAGTTGTACCGACAACCAAACTGTAGCGGGTATCCCCACCACAGCTGGCGCGGTCACTCCCTGTCTCACCTCGGCATAGAGCCTCTTCTGGTCCAACCCCACATCCCCTTCCAAAACCCCAGGATGAGCCCGCAGCCACCTTGCCGCGTGGCCAAAATGCCACGGCAACTGCTCCGCCCGGGGGGCCGAATTGGACCAGGCCATGACCCTCCTTGCCGGGTAGGCAAAGTAGAACCGGAGGAAGTAGCCAGATGGATGGACTACCGGAGAGGACAATTCTTTGAGCAAAAAAGAAACAAAAATGCAGTCCAACTTGAGTGGGAAATGGGGCACGTCCCTCCCCCCTTCCCCCACCGGAGCCAACATGCGTGCCCTCGCCACGTATTCATAACTCCCCCCCCACATGAAACGAAACACAAGCCGAGTGAGCGGCCTCCGCATGCTGGCCGGCATCGGAAAGATGTACGCCAGGTACAGGAGGGACGGCAACACGTCTACCTTCAAAACCAGTACCTTCCCCGTAAAGGTCAGTCTCCTGGCCTTCCAGAGGGCAAACTTTTTATGAACTGCATCTATTCGCCTGGTCCAGTTGACCGTGGCACTGTGGGCTGCCTCAAAGAGGACCCCAAGAATCCTCAGGGCCCCTTCACAGAGCGACAGCCCTCCTGGTACGTCTGACCTACTCTTCCACCGCCCAAAGAACTTAACCGAGGATTTAGCACGGTTGAGCTCCGCGCCAGACACCCGGCCAAAGTCCTGGAAGATCTCCAAAGACCGACTCAGACACGCATCGTTGTCCAGTAGCAGTGTGGTATCATCCGCATACTGCGACAACTTGACCCTCAGGCCCCTGCTGCCTGGTACCAGGATACCCTTCACACCCGGGTCAGCCCTAATGGCCGCCGCCAGGGGCTCCATATAAAGGACGTAGAGCAGGGGAGAGAGCGGACACCCCTGTCTTACCCCTGCGTGCAACCCAAAAAACTCCCCCAAGTGCCCATTAACAGAAACCGTGCTCCCCACTGCTGTGTACAGAGTACGCAGCCACCCAACAAAAACCCGCCCTAAGCCTATTCTCTCTAAAACTTTGAACATAAAACCCCAGTGAACCCTATCAAAGGCTTTGGCCTGATCAAGACCCACCACCATAAGTGGCAGGTCCCGATCCTCTGCCCAAGCGATGATGTCTCTGATGAGCTGGAGATTCCATCTCAACGAGCGCCCAGCCACCCCACACGTCTGATCCACATGGACCGCATCTGGGAGAGCTGTGCACAGACGGTCTGTGAGAACCTTAGCCAAAAGCTTGTAATCAACACACAGCATGGTCAATGGCCGCCAGTTCTTAAGTTCAGAGGCGTCCCCCTTCTTAAACAGAAGTGAGATCACCCCCTTAGCCATTGACCCTCCCAGTGCCCCTGTGCGGAGGACGTCGGTCAGGACCTCGAGAACCACCGGGCCGAGAATATCCCAAAACATGAGATAAAACTCAGCCGGCAGGCCATCGATGCCCGGAACCTTACGCTTGCCCATTCTACGAAGGGCACCCTCCAATTCCTCGAGAGAGAGAGGGGCCTCCAAAGCCTCAGCCAGGTCTGACGGTACCCTCTGAGCCACAAGCTGCAAAAAAGCCTCTGCTCGCTCCTCATCCACCACTCGTTCACAGAAGAAGGAGCGGAAGTGATCGGTTGCGACCCTTACCATCTCCCCTGTCTCAGTAACCACCTGACCCTGACTGTCCCTAACTCCCGATATCACCTTCCTTCCCTTATCAGCCCTCACGCTGCTGAAAAAGGCTGCGGAACACGTCTCATTCTTCTCCAAGAACTCACGACGTGACCGCGTCAGGTAAGCACGGGCCTTATCCTCATAGACATCCCTAAGTTCTGTCTTAAGGGAGTCACAAGCCCGCTGGTCTACAGCGCCACCTAGGTTACCCAAAGTGTACTCGAGCTCGAGGAGGTGTTGAAGACGGAGCACTTCCCTCCCCGCCTCCTTCGCCCTCCGTTGACAATACATAATACAAAACCCCTTTATCCTCTCCTTAGCCCCCTCCCACCACTCCACCACACCAGAAAACAAAGCCCTAAGTCCCTCGAGCCCCCGGAAAAAGGAGACAAAGCTACTGCAGAACTCATCCTCGCCAAGGACACTGGAGTTCAACCTCCAGTACCCGGGGCCGAAAACAGGAGCGCTAGACCGGACCCGAAAGAGGAGCCCATCATGGTCAGAGAAAAAAACAGGGACCACCCGGCCCGACAATAGGACCAAGGACCGAGAAAAAAACACATAATCGAGACGCCTGGCTACCCCCCGGGAGTTACGCCATGTGGGACCATCTATTCGAGGGGTAAGTGCCTTCCCTCCATCCACAAGCCCCTGCCCCTTAAAAAAAGAACCCACACACCCAGCACTTGGATCACCCACCCTCCCCAGATCCACATTAAAATCACCCCCCACCACCAGCTGCCTGTTTGTGGCAAAAAAAGGCCTTAAAGCCTCCATCATGGCACTCCTTTCACCCGCCCTCTGTGGCCCGTACACCACCACCACCCTCAATTTCAAAACCCCAATATTCACATCAACCCCCATAACCCTCCCCTGCACAATTACAAAAGAACCCACCACCCTTGCCTCCCGGTTTCCAAACAGTATCCCCACACCAGATGAGTGAACCCCCCCCACTGACCAAAACGATTCCCCCTTGTCCCATTCCTTTGAAAACACACCACAATCCCTCCCATCCCGTAAGTGCACCTCTTGAACAAAACAAACGGTAAGCCTGAGTGAGGCAACATAATCAAAAAAGCCCCTCCTCTTAACAGAACCCCTCAACCCCCGTGCATTAAAGGTGCCCACTGTGAAAGCCATTGACAATAATAAAATAAAATTAAACAAAAAACCAACCCACAATAATACCCCTACCCCCACTTTTAACTGTCCTCCCCATCCTCCCCCTTATCCCAAGAAGCAGGCAAAGTGTTGGGTGCTCCCACCTGTAACCCTTCCCCAAGGCTTGGAGTCTCAAAAGGGTCCATACTGTCCATACTGTCCAGGACAGGGGAAACCGGTAAACAAACCCCCTCCCCCTCAGCCTCAACATCCGCCAAACCCACTCCCCCACCAACCCCCTGCTCCCCACCGACCTGTTGCACTAAGAGGGCCACCCTACCTCCCTTCCCTCCCCTTACCTTTTTTTGTGGGCCCCCACCGGTAATTTCCCCTGCCCCCATACCTTCTGACCCAGGTGTAGTCCTTTTAACCCTTAACCTCCGTTTTCTGGCTCCACTGGCTCCACTGGCTCCGCTGGCTCCACCGACCACCTCCTCCTCGTCCATCGCCTCTCCATCGGAAGACAAAGGGGAAACTGTCTTGTTGCCAACCAGGAGTACCGTCTCCGCCTCTGCGTCCTTCTCCACAGGAATCGCCTCTATTGGTGCTGGTGCTGGTGCCACTGGTGCACTTTCTTCCTCCTCTCCGGTCTTCGGTGCAAGCTCCTTCCCCATCACCACCACTGACGAATACCGCCGCTCCTGGGGACAGGCCCTCACCAGGTGGTCGGTGGAACTGCAGTTGTGGCATTTCTTACCAACCTTACAATCTTTAGCCATGTGGCCCTCCTCCTTGCAATGGTGGCACCTCACCTCCCCACACCTTCCATCAGAGTGCCCTGCCACCCGGCACCTTCGGCAGAAAGGGGGCTGGTTGTTATAAAACAAATACCCCCTATCAGGCCCCAAGGAAAAGAAGGCTGGGGGATGAGCCAGCCCGTCACAGCCACCGGGAACAGCCTTTAGGAGCACCTGCACCTGCCTCCGCCCCGTCCAGATCCCACGTCTGTCTCTGATCCTCCGGACCTCAGATATCACCTCAGCGTAGGGGGCCAAAAAATCAGTCACCTCCTTATCGATCACGTACGGGTTGTACATTGTGACATTGATAACTCGAAAATTCAGCCTGTCCAGAGAAAACACCTCGAAATGGCTGAGGGGTCCGACATCAGCCTCCATCCGCTTGCAGTCCTCCAAAACCCCCTGGAGCCCCAAACTGGATCTGAAGGAAACATCGTAGCCCCTCTCCTGGGCATTGTGCTGGATGCAAAAAATATCGTCCGCCTTCAACTTGAGTTGAGTCATGATGACACCATCCACAAACACATCTCTGTTCCACATGGGCATCGTTCCATCCTTCCATATGAACCTCGCCGAAAACCGTAACCCAGCCCTAGGGGTCGACTGCCGTGGAGTGCTGGCCATCGTAGGGAGAAGCCAGCACAAACAATAAAAAAAACTCAATTTCCAGTCCCATACACCGCACGACTGTGGAAATGTGAGAAAAATAATAAACAAGCAAACAAAACCAGGAACAGCATACACCGGTCATCCACTTGATCTTAGCCAAAAGGCCGAGAAGCGATAACCCCCATTATGGCCAGCGGGCACGCCCGGCGCGGCTGATACAGGACGCAGGGGGGTGGATGTTACTGTACTAGCATTTACAACACGTTGTCTGTGTTTGCATCAATTGTGCTTTGTTTAAAGACACTTATCCCCTAATTGCTCCTGATGAGCAGGTAGGTTGGCACCTTGCATGGTTGCCTCCGCCATCGGTGTGTGAACGTCTGAGTGAATGGGTAAAATGTGAGGAACAAATTGTAAAGCGCTATGTAAATGCAGCCATTTACACACACACACACACACACACACACACACACACAAAGTTTTTTTTTTTTTTTAACAAAAAGGGCGGGAAAACATAACGCAGATTAAACAGAGCATTGCCCATCTAATGCTTTCTTTTTTTTTGCATTGCCTTTAACCCATTGCAGATTAGCGTACCAAAACATTTACTTTGACAAAGTTAGGAGGAGTTAGTGCACCGTTCCTGGAGATACTGCAAGACCAGGTCGATGCGTGGAGTGGACGGAGCAAGCCCCTATTCCATCTCCCTGTTCCAAAAATCAATTTAATATATGGTCCCCGGGTAGGGGACGTATCAGATATTAAACTGATAAGAACAGATTTTTTTTTTTTTTTTTTTGTGAAATCGGGCTTCTCCTCCCCTCCAACCAGCTGGGAGGGGAGTTTTTACCTTCTTTCTTAATTTTATATCAAAAATAATCATATACATGTTATCACATCCTATCTGTCCCTATACCATACAAACTACAAAACGACTTCCTATCATACTATTTAAAACACCCATACATGTGCACACATTCTTAATTTACCTTTCCCTACTAATCCAAACAAAACTTTCCTGAACATTTGCATTTCTACATTTTCATTTTATGTTCCTTATTGTATGCTGTCCCTGTTACAGTTGAAAATGAAAATGAACCCCAAATTAAACCACCCACTGTTAACCAAAACCTCCCTTTATCCCACCCAAAACAATAGCCCACTATCCAAGACAAAAAACCATGTCCCCATTTTCCACTTATGCACTTTCCGGTCTCCACAAAAAAAACCATATGTCAATATCCTAAGCAACCACTACATCCCTTCCATCAAACCTAAACCCCCCTTCCATCTCTCCCTAGCAGCATGATGTCCCCACCTCTTCACATCCCACCGCATCCTTCCCTTTACGTCCCCCTCTACTCTCCTAACAACCCCCTCCACCCCCCAATCCACCGCCTTTTTAACCAGAGCCTGTCTGGCCTCCCACAGCCCCTTCTTAAAAAGGCCCATGAGCAGCCATTGCAGGAGACGCCCCCTACGCCCCCCCCCCAGCTCTCCCAATCCCTCTCTCCAATCTTGCCCATGTGACCCCAACACTCCCCTCCAACCTCCCAATCAACACAGATGCCCTAGCCCACACCACCCCTGCAAAAGGACAGTCCCACATGACGTGTCTAATAGTCTCGTCCACAAAGCAACCAGCTCTGGGGCACACCGGGGATCTCGCCAAGCCATGCCGGTGCATGATCTCACGCACCGGCAAACTCCTGTGTAACATCAGCCATCCTAAATCCTTGAGCCCATTGTCCAGGCCAGGCAGTTGTACCGACAACCAAACTGTAGCGGGTATCCCCACCACAGCTGGCGCGGTCACTCCCTGTCTCACCTCGGCATAGAGCCTCTTCTGGTCCAACCCCACATCCCCTTCCAAAACCCCAGGATGAGCCCGCAGCCACTTTGCCGCGTGGCCAAAATGCCACGGCAACTGCTCCGCCCGGGGGGCCGAATTGGACCAGGCCATGACCCTCCTTGCCGGGTAGGCAAAGTAGAACCGGAGGAAGTAGCCAGATGGATGGACTACCGGAGAGGACAATTCTTTGAGCAAAAAAGAAACAAAAATGCAGTCCAACTTGAGTGGGAAATGGGGCACGTCCCTCCCCCCTTCCCCCACCGGAGCCAACATGCGTGCCCTCGCCACGTATTCATAACTCCCCCCCCACATGAAACGAAACACAAGCCGAGTGAGCGGCCTCCGCATGCTGGCCGGCATCGGAAAGATGTACGCCAGGTACAGGAGGGACGGCAACACGTCTACCTTCAAAACCAGTACCTTCCCCGTAAAGGTCAGTCTCCTGGCCTTCCAGAGGGCAAACTTTTTATGAACTGCATCTATTCGCCTGGTCCAGTTGACCGTGGCACTGTGGGCTGCCTCAAAGAGGACCCCAAGAATCCTCAGGGCCCCTTCACAGAGCGACAGCCCTCCTGGTACGTCTGACCTACTCTTCCACCGCCCAAAGAACTTAACCGAGGATTTAGCACGGTTGAGCTCCGCACCAGACACCCGGCCAAAGTCCTGGAAGATCTCCAAAGACCGACTCAGACACGCATCGTTGTCCAGTAGCAGTGTGGTATCATCCGCATACTGCGACAACTTGACCCTCAGGCCCCTGCTGCCTGGTACCAGGATACCCTTCACACCCGGGTCAGCCCTAATGGCCGCCGCCAGGGGCTCCATATAAAGGACGTAGAGCAGGGGAGAGAGCGGACACCCCTGTCTTACCCCTGCGTGCAACCCAAAAAACTCCCCCAAGTGCCCATTAACAGAAACCGTGCTCCCCACTGCTGTGTACAGAGTACGCAGCCACCCAACAAAAACCCGCCCTAAGCCTATTCTCTCTAAAACTTTGAACATAAAACCCCAGTGAACCCTATCAAAGGCTTTGGCCTGATCAAGACCCACCACCATAAGTGGCAGGTCCCGATCCTCTGCCCAAGCGATGACGTCTCTGATGAGCTGGAGATTCCATCTCAACGAGCGCCCAGCCACCCCACACGTCTGATCCACATGGACCGCATCTGGGAGAGCTGTGCACAGACGGTCTGTGAGAACCTTAGCCAAAAGCTTGTAATCAACACACAGCATGGTCAATGGCCGCCAGTTCTTAAGGTCAGAGGCGTCCCCCTTCTTAAACAGAAGTGAGATCACCCCCTTAGCCATTGACCCTCCCAGTGCCCCTGTGCGGAGGACCTCGGTCAGGACCTCGAGAACCACCGGGCCGAGAATATCCCAAAACATGAGATAAAACTCAGCCGGCAGGCCATCGATGCCCGGAACCTTACGCTTGCCCATTCTACGAAGGGCACCCTCCAATTCCTCGAGAGAGAGAGGGGCCTCCAAAGCCTCAGCCAGGTCTGACGGTACCCTCTGAGCCACAAGCTGCAAAAAAGCCTCTGCTCGCTCCTCATCCACCACTCGTTCACAGAAGAAGGAGCGGAAGTGATCGGTTGCGACCCTTACCATCTCCCCTGTCTCAGTAACCACCTGACCCTGACTGTCCCTAACTCCCGATATCACCTTCCTTCCCTTATCAGCCCTCACGCTGCTGAAAAAGGCTGCGGAACACGTCTCATTCTTCTCCAAGAACTCACGACGTGACCGCGTCAGGTAAGCACGGGCCTTATCCTCATAGACATCCCTAAGTTCTGTCTTAAGGGAGTCACAAGCCCGCTGGTCTACAGCGCCACCTAGGTTACCCAAAGTGTACTCGAGCTCGAGGAGGTGTTGAAGACGGAGCACTTCCCTCCCCGCCTCCTTCGCCCTCCGTTGACAATACATAATACAAAACCCCTTTATCCTCTCCTTAGCCCCCTCCCACCACTCCACCACACCAGAAAACAAAGCCCTAAGTCCCTCGAGCCCCCGGAAAAAGGAGACAAAGCTACTGCAGAACTCATCCTCGCCAAGGACACTGGAGTTCAACCTCCAGTACCCGGGGCCGAAAACAGGAGCGCTAGACCGGACCCGAAAGAGGAGCCCATCATGGTCAGAGAAAAAAACAGGGACCACCCGGCCCGACAATAGGACCAAGGACCGAGAAAAAAACACATAATCGAGACGCCTGGCTACCCCCCGGGAGTTACGCCATGTGGGACCATCTATTCGAGGGGTAAGTGCCTTCCCTCCATCCACAAGCCCCTGCCCCTTAAAAAAGGAACCCACACACCCAGCACTTGGATCACCCACCCTCCCCAGATCCACATTAAAATCACCCCCCACCACCATCTGCCTGTTTGTGGCAAAAAAAGGCCTTAAAGCCTCCATCATGGCACTCCTTTCACCCGCCCTCTGTGGCCCGTACACCACCACCACCCTCAATTTCAAAACCCCAATATTCACATCAACCCCCATAACCCTCCCCTGCACAATTACAAAAGAACCCACCACCCTTGCCTCCCGGTTTCCAAACAGTATCCCCACACCAGATGAGTGAACCCCCCCCACTGACCAAAACGATTCCCCCTTGTCCCATTCCTTTGAAAACACACCACAATCCCTCCCATCCCGTAAGTGCACCTCTTGAACAAAACAAACGGTAAGCCTGAGTGAGGCAACATAATCAAAAAAGCCCCTCCTCTTAACAGAACCCCTCAACCCCCGTGCATTAAAAGTGCCCACTGTGAAAGCCATTGACAATAATAAAATTAAATTAAACAAAAAAACCAACCCACAATAATACCCCTACCCCCACTTTTAACTGTCCTCCCCATCCTCCCCCTTATCCCAAGAAGCAGGCAAAGTGTTGGGTGCTCCCACCTGTAACCCTTCCCCAAGGCTTGGAGTCTCAAAAGGGTCCATACTGTCCATACTGTCCAGGACAGGGGAAACCGGTAAACAAACCCCCTCCCCCTCAGCCTCAACATCCGCCAAACCCACTCCCCCACCAACCCCCTGCTCCCCACCGACCTGTTGCACTAAGAGGGCCACCCTACCTCCCTTCCCTCCCCTTACCTTTTTTTGTGGGCCCCCACCGGTAATTTCCCCTGCCCCCATACCTTCTGACCCAGGTGTAGTCCTTTTAACCCTTAACCTCCGTTTTCTGGCTCCACTGGCTCCACTGGCTCCGCTGGCTCCACCGACCACCTCCTCCTCGTCCATCGCCTCTCCATCGGAAGACAAAGGGGAAACTGTCTTGTTGCCAACCAGGAGTACCGTCTCCGCCTCTGCGTCCTTCTCCACAGGAATCGCCTCTATTGGTGCTGGTGCTGGTGCCACTGGTGCACTTTCTTCCTCCTCTCCGGTCTTCGGTGCAAGCTCCTTCCCCATCACCACCACTGACGAATACCGCCGCTCCTGGGGACAGGCCCTCACCAGGTGGTCGGTGGAACTGCAGTTGTGGCATTTCTTACCAACCTTACAATCTTTAGCCATGTGGCCCTCCTCCTTGCAATGGTGGCACCTCACCTCCCCACACTTTCCATCAGAGTGCCCTGCCACCCGGCACTTTCGGCAGAAAGGGGGCTGGTTGTTATAAAACAAATACCCCCTATCAGGCCCCAAGGAAAAGAAGGCTGGGGGATGAGCCAGCCCGTCACAGCCACCGGGAACAGCCTTTAGGAGCACCTGCACCTGCCTCCGCCCCGTCCAGATCCCACGTCTGTCTCTGATCCTCCGGACCTCAGATATCACCTCAGCGTAGGGGGCCAAAAAATCAGTCACCTCCTTATCGATCACGTACGGGTTGTACATTGTGACATTGATAACTCGAAAATTCAGCCTGTCCAGAGAAAACACCTCGAAATGGCTGAGGGGTCCGACATCAGCCTCCATCCGCTTGCAGTCCTCCAAAACCCCCTGGAGCCCCAAACTGGATCTGAAGGAAACATCGTAGCCCCTCTCCTGGGCATTGTGCTGGATGCAAAAAATATCGTCCGCCTTCAACTTGAGTTGAGTCATGATGACACCATCCACAAACACATCTCTGTTCCACATGGGCATCGTTCCATCCTTCCATATGAACCTCGCCGAAAACCGTAACCCAGCCCTAGGGGTCGACTGCCGTGGAGTGCTGGCCATCGTAGGGAGAAGCCAGCACAAACAATAACAAAAACTCAATTTCCAGTCCCATACACCGCACGACTGTGGAAATGTGAGAAAAATAATAAACAAGCAAACAAAACCAGGAACAGCATACACCGGTCATCCACTTGATCTTAGCCAAAAGGCCGAGAAGCGATAACCCCCATTATGGCCAGCGGGCACGCCCGGCGCGGCTGATACAGGACGCAGGGGGGTGGATGTTACTGTACTAGCATTTACAACACGTTGTCTGTGTTTGCATCAATTGTGCTTTGTTTAAAGACACTTATCCCCTAATTGCTCCTGATGAGCAGGTAGGTTGGCACCTTGCATGGTTGCCTCCGCTATCGGTGTGTGAACGTCTGAGTGAATGGGTAAAATGTGAGGAACAAATTGTAAAGCGCTATGTAAATGCAGCTATTTACACACACACACACACACACACACAAACACACACACACACGGAAGTTTTTTTTTTTTTTTTACAAAAAGGGCGGGAAAACATAACGCAGATTAAACAGAGCATTGCCCATCTAATGATTTATTTTTTTTGCATTGCCTTTAACCCATCGCAGATTAACGTACCAAAACATTTACTTTGACAAAGTTAGGAGGAGTTAGTACACCGTTCCTGGAGATACTGCAAGACCAGGTCGATGCGTGGAGTGGACGGAGCAAGCCCCTATTCCATCTCCCTGTTCCAAAAATCAATTTAATATATGGTCCCCGGGTAGGGGACGTATCAGATATTAAACTGATAAGAACAGATACTACACTTGATCTTAGCCAAAAGGCAGAGAAGCGATAACCCCCATTATGGCCAGCGGGCACGCCCGGCGCGGCTGATACAGGACGCAGGGGGGTGGATGTTACTGTACTAGCATTTACAACACGTTGTCTGTGTTTGCATCAATTGTGCTTTGTTTAAAGACACTTATCCCCTAATTGCTCCTGATGAGCAGGTAGGTTGGCACCTTGCATGGTTGCCTCCGCCATCGGTGTGTGAACGTCTGAGTGAATGGGTAAAATGTGAGGAACAAATTGTAAAGCGCTATGTAAATGCAGCCATTTACACACACACACACACACACACACACACACACACACACACACACGATTTTTTTTTTTTTTTTAACAAAAAGGGCGGGAAAACATAATGCAGATTAAACAGAGCATTGCCCATCTAATGATTTCTTTTTTTTTGCATTGCCTTTAACCCATCGCAGATTAGCGTACCAAAACATTTACTTTGACAAAGTTAGGAGGAGTTAGTGCACCGTTCCTGGAGATACTGCAAGACCAGGTCGATGCGTGGAGTGGACGGAGCAAGCCCCTATTCCATCTCCCTGTTCCAAAAATCAATTTAATATATGGTCCCCGGGTAGGGGACGTATCAGATATTAAACTGATAAGAACAGATTTTTTTTTTTTTTTTTTTTTTTTTTTTTTTGTGAAATCGGGCTTCTCCTCCCCTCCAACCAGCTGGGAGGGGAGTTTTTACCTTCTTTCTTAATTTTATATCAAAAATAATCATATACATGTTATCACATCCTATCTGTCCCTATACCATACAAACTACAAAACGACTTCCTATCATACTATTTAAAACACCCATACATGTGCACACATTCTTAATTTACCTTTCCCTACTAATCCAAACAAAACTTTCCTGAACATTTGCATTTCTACATTTTCATTTTATGTTCCTTATTGTATGCTGTCCCTGTTACAGTTGAAAATGAAAATGAACCCCAAATTAAACCACCCACTGTTAACCAAAACCTCCCTTTATCCCACCCAAAACAATAGCCCACTATCCAAGACAAAAAACCATGTCCCCATTTTCCACTTATGCACTTTCCGGTCTCCACAAAAAAAACCATATGTCAATATCCTAAGCAACCACTACATCCCTTCCATCAAACCTAAACCCCCCTTCCATCTCTCCCTAGCAGCATGATGTCCCCACCTCTTCACATCCCACCGCATCCTTCCCTTTACGTCCCCCTCTACTCTCCTAACAACCCCCTCCACCCCCCAATCCACCGCCTTTTTAACCAGAGCCTGTCTGGCCTCCCACAGCCCCTTCTTAAAAAGGCCCATGAGCAGCCATTGCAGGAGACGCCCCCTACGCCCCCCCCCAGCTCTCCCAATCCCTCTCTCCAATCTTGCCCATGTGACCCCAACACTCCCCTCCAACCTCCCAATCAACACAGATGCCCTAGCCCACACCACCCCTGCAAAAGGACAGTCCCACATGACGTGTCTAATAGTCTCGTCCACAAAGCAACCAGCTCTGGGGCACACCGGGGATCTCGCCAAGCCATGCCGGTGCATGATCTCACGCACCGGCAAACTCCTGTGTAACATCAGCCATCCTAAATCCTTGAGCCCATTGTCCAGGCCAGGCAGTTGTACCGACAACCAAACTGTAGCGGGTATCCCCACCACAGCTGGCGCGGTCACTCCCTGTCTCACCTCGGCATAGAGCCTCTTCTGGTCCAACCCCACATCCCCTTCCAAAACCCCAGGATGAGCCCGCAGCCACTTTGCCGCGTGGCCAAAATGCCACGGCAACTGCTCCGCCCGGGGGGCCGAATTGGACCAGGCCATGACCCTCCTTGCCGGGTAGGCAAAGTAGAACCGGAGGAAGTAGCCAGATGGATGGACTACCGGAGAGGACAATTCTTTGAGCAAAAAAGAAACAAAAATGCAGTCCAACTTGAGTGGGAAATGGGGCACGTCCCTCCCCCCTTCCCCCACCGGAGCCAACATGCGTGCCCTCGCCACGTATTCATAACTCCCCCCCCACATGAAACGAAACACAAGCCGAGTGAGCGGCCTCCGCATGCTGGCCGGCATCGGAAAGATGTACGCCAGGTACAGGAGGGACGGCAACACGTCTACCTTCAAAACCAGTACCTTCCCCGTAAAGGTCTGTCTCCTGGCCTTCCAGAGGGCAAACTTTTTATGAACTGCATCTATTCGCCTGGTCCAGTTGACCGTGGCACTGTGGGCTGCCTCAAAGAGGACCCCAAGAATCCTCAGGGCCCCTTCACAGAGCGACAGCCCTCCTGGTACGTCTGACCTACTCTTCCACCGCCCAAAGAACTTAACCGAGGATTTAGCACGGTTGAGCTCCGCGCCAGACACCCGGCCAAAGTCCTGGAAGATCTCCAAAGACCGACTCAGACACGCATCGTTGTCCAGTAGCAGTGTGGTATCATCCGCATACTGCGACAACTTGACCCTCAGGCCCCTGCTGCCTGGTACCAGGATACCCTTCACACCCGGGTCAGCCCTAATGGCCGCCGCCAGGGGCTCCATATAAAGGACGTAGAGCAGGGGAGAGAGCGGACACCCCTGTCTTACCCCTGCGTGCAACCCAAAAAACTCCCCCAAGTGCCCATTAACAGAAACCGTGCTCCCCACTGCTGTGTACAGAGTACGCAGCCACCCAACAAAAACCCGCCCTAAGCCTATTCTCTCTAAAACTTTGAACATAAAACCCCAGTGAACCCTATCAAAGGCTTTGGCCTGATCAAGACCCACCACCATAAGTGGCAGGTCCCGATCCTCTGCCCAAGCGATGACGTCTCTGATGAGCTGGAGATTCCATCTCAACGAGCGCCCAGCCACCCCACACGTCTGGTCCACATGGACCGCATCTGGGAGAGCTGTGCACAGACGGTCTGTGAGAACCTTAGCCAAAAGCTTGTAATCAACACACAGCATGGTCAATGGCCGCCAGTTCTTAAGGTCAGAGGCGTCCCCCTTCTTAAACAGAAGTGAGATCACCCCCTTAGCCATTGACCCTCCCAGTGCCCCTGTGCGGAGGACCTCGGTCAGGACCTCGAGAACCACCGGGCCGAGAATATCCCAAAACATGAGATAAAACTCAGCCGGCAGGCCATCGATGCCCGGAACCTTACGCTTGCCCATTCTACGAAGGGCACCCTCCAATTCCTCGAGAGAGAGAGGGGCCTCCAAAGCCTCAGCCAGGTCTGACGGTACCCTCTGAGCCACAAGCTGCAAAAAAGCCTCTGCTCGCTCCTCATCCACCACTCGTTCACAGAAGAAGGAGCGGAAGTGATCGGTTGCGACCCTTACCATCTCCCCTGTCTCAGTAACCACCTGACCCTGACTGTCCCTAACTCCCGATATCACCTTCCTTCCCTTATCAGCCCTCACGCTGCTGAAAAAGGCTGCGGAACACGTCTCATTCTTCTCCAAGAACTCACGACGTGACCGCGTCAGGTAAGCACGGGCCTTATCCTCATAGACATCCCTAAGTTCTGTCTTAAGGGAGTCACAAGCCCGCTGGTCTACAGCGCCACCTAGGTTACCCAAAGTGTACTCGAGCTCGAGGAGGTGTTGAAGACGGAGCACTTCCCTCCCCGCCTCCTTCGCCCTCCGTTGACAATACATAATACAAAACCCCTTTATCCTCTCCTTAGCCCCCTCCCACCACTCCACCACACCAGAAAACAAAGCCCTAAGTCCCTCGAGCCCCCGGAAAAAGGAGACAAAGCTACTGCAGAACTCATCCTCGCCAAGGACACTGGAGTTCAACCTCCAGTACCCGGGGCCGAAAACAGGAGCGCTAGACCGGACCCGAAAGAGGAGCCCATCATGGTCAGAGAAAAAAACAGGGACCACCCGGCCCGACAATAGGACCAAGGACCGAGAAAAAAACACATAATCGAGACGCCTGGCTACCCCCCGGGAGTTACGCCATGTGGGACCATCTATTCGAGGGGTAAGTGCCTTCCCTCCATCCACAAGCCCCTGCCCCTTAAAAAAAGAACCCACACACCCAGCACTTGGATCACCCACCCTCCCCAGATCCACATTAAAATCACCCCCCACCACCATCTGCCTGTTTGTGGCAAAAAAAGGCCTTAAAGCCTCCATCATGGCACTCCTTTCACCCGCCCTCTGTGGCCCGTACACCACCACCACCCTCAATTTCAAAACCCCAATATTCACATCAACCCCCATAACCCTCCCCTGCACAATTACAAAAGAACCCACCACCCTTGCCTCCCGGTTTCCAAACAGTATCCCCACACCAGATGAGTGAACCCCCCCCCACTGACCAAAACGATTCCCCCTTGTCCCATTCCTTTGAAAACACACCACAATCCCTCCCATCCCGTAAGTGCACCTCTTGAACAAAACAAACGGTAAGCCTGAGTGAGGCAACATAATCAAAAAAGCCCCTCCTCTTAACAGAACCCCTCAACCCCCGTGCATTAAAAGTGCCCACTGTGAAAGCCATTGACAATAATAAAATTAAATTAAACAAAAAACCAACCCACAATAATACCCCTACCCCCACTTTTAACTGTCCTCCCCATCCTCCCCCTTATCCCAAGAAGCAGGCAAAGTGTTGGGTGCTCCCACCTGTAACCCTTCCCCAAGGCTTGGAGTCTCAAAAGGGTCCATACTGTCCATACTGTCCAGGACAGGGGAAACCGGTAAACAAACCCCCTCCCCCTCAGCCTCAACATCCGCCAAACCCACTCCCCCACCAACCCCCTGCTCCCCACCGACCTGTTGCACTAAGAGGGCCACCCTACCTCCCTTCCCTCCCCTTACCTTTTTTTGTGGGCCCCCACCGGTAATTTCCCCTGCCCCCATACCTTCTGACCCAGGTGTAGTCCTTTTAACCCTTAACCTCCGTTTTCTGGCTCCACTGGCTCCACTGGCTCCGCTGGCTCCACCGACCACCTCCTCCTCGTCCATCGCCTCTCCATCGGAAGACAAAGGGGAAACTGTCTTGTTGCCAACCAGGAGTACCGTCTCCGCCTCTGCGTCCTTCTCCACAGGAAACGCCTCTATTGGTGCTGGTGCTGGTGCCACTGGTGCACTTTCTTCCTCCTCTCCGGTCTTCGGTGCAAGCTCCTTCCCCATCACCACCACTGACGAATACCGCCGCTCCTGGGGACAGGCCCTCACCAGGTGGTCGGTGGAACTGCAGTTGTGGCATTTCTTACCAACCTTACAATCTTTAGCCATGTGGCCCTCCTCCTTGCAATGGTGGCACCTCACCTCCCCACACTTTCCATCAGAGTGCCCTGCCACCCGGCACCTTCGGCAGAAAGGGGGCTGGTTGTTATAAAACAAATACCCCCTATCAGGCCCCAAGGAAAAGAAGGCTGGGGGATGAGCCAGCCCGTCACAGCCACCGGGAACAGCCTTTAGGAGCACCTGCACCTGCCTCCGCCCCGTCCAGATCCCACGTCTGTCTCTGATCCTCCGGACCTCAGATATCACCTCAGCGTAGGGGGCCAAAAAATCAGTCACCTCCTTATCAATCACGTACGGGTTGTACATTGTGACATTGATAACTCGAAAATTCAGCCTGTCCAGAGAAAACACCTCGAAATGGCTGAGGGGTCCGACATCAGCCTCCATCCGCTTGCAGTCCTCCAAAACCCCCTGGAGCCCCAAACTGGATCTGAAGGAAACATCGTAGCCCCTCTCCTGGGCATTGTGCTGGATGCAAAAAATATCGTCCGCCTTCAACTTGAGTTGAGTCATGATGACACCATCCACAAACACATCTCTGTTCCACATGGGCATCGTTCCATCCTTCCATATGAACCTCGCCGAAAACCGTAACCCAGCCCTAGGGGTCGACTGCCGTGGAGTGCTGGCCATCGTAGGGAGAAGCCAGCACAAACAATAAAAAAAACTCAATTTCCAGTCCCATACACCGCACGACTGTGGAAATGTGAGAAAAATAATAAACAAGCAAACAAAACCAGGAACAGCATACACCGGTCATCCACTTGATCTTAGCCAAAAGGCCGAGAAGCGATAACCCCCATTATGGCCAGCGGGCACGCCCGGCGCGGCTGATACAGGACGCAGGGGGGTGGATGTTACTGTACTAGCATTTACAACACGTTGTCTGTGTTTGCATCAATTGTGCTTTGTTTAAAGACACTTATCCCCTAATTGCTCCTGATGAGCAGGTAGGTTGGCACCTTGCATGGTTGCCTCCGCCATCGGTGTGTGAACGTCTGAGTGAATGGGTAAAATGTGAGGAACAAATTGTAAAGCGCTATGTAAATGCAGCCATTACACACACACACACACACACACACACACACACACACACACACACACACACACACACACACACACGGACGTTTTTTTTTTAACAAAAAGGGCGGGAAAACATAACGCAGATTAAACAGAGCATTGCCCATCTAATGATTTCTTTTTTTTTGCATTGCCTTTAACCCATCGCAGATTAGCGTACCAAAACATTTACTTTGACAAAGTTAGGAGGAGTGAGTGCACCGTTCCTGGAGATACTGCAAGACCAGGTCGATGCGTGGAGTGGACGGAGCAAGCCCCTATTCCATCTCCCTGTTCCAAAAATCAATTTAATATATGGTCCCCGGGTAGGGGACGTATCAGATATTAAACTGATAAGAACAGATACTACACTTGATCTTAGCCAAAAGGCCGAGAAGCGATAACCCCCATTATGGCCAGCGGGCACGCCCGGCGCGGCTGATACAGGACGCAGGGGGGTGGATGTTACTGTACTAGCATTTACAACACGTTGTCTGTGTTTGCATCAATTGTGCTTTGTTTAAAGACACTTATCCCCTAATTGCTCCTGATGAGCAGGTAGGTTGGCACCTTGCATGGTTGCCTCCGCCATCGGTGTGTGAACGTCTGAGTGAATGGGTAAAATGTGAGGAACAAATTGTAAAGCGCTATGTAAATGCAGCCATTTACACACACACACACACACACACACACACACACACACACACACACACACACGGACGTTTTTTTTTTTTTTTTTTTTTTTTTTTACAAAAAGGGCGGGAAAACATAACGCAGATTAAACAGAGCATTGCCCATCTAATGATTTCTTTTTTTTGCATTGCCTTTAACCCATCGCAGATTAGCGTACCAAAACATTTACTTTGACAAAGTTAGGAGGAGTTAGTGCACCGTTCCTGGAGATACTGCAAGACCAGGTCGATGCGTGGAGTGGACGGAGCAAGCCCCTATTCCATCTCCCTGTTCCAAAAATCAATTTAATATATGGTCCCCGGGTAGGGGACGTATCAGATATTAAACTGATAAGAACAGATACTACACTTGATCTTAGCCAAAAGGCCGAGAAGCGATAACCCCCATTATGGCCAGCGGGCACGCCCGGCGCGGCTGATACAGGACGCAGGGGGGTGGATGTTACTGTACTAGCATTTACAACACGTTGTCTGTGTTTGCATCAATTGTGCTTTGTTTAAAGACACTTATCCCCTAATTGCTCCTGATGAGCAGGTAGGTTGGCACCTTGCATGGTTGCCTCCGCCATCGGTGTGTGAACGTCTGAGTGAATGGGTAAAATGTGAGGAACAAATTGTAAAGCGCTATGTAAATGCAGCCATTTACACACACACACACACAGAAGTTTTTTTTTTTTTTTTTTTTTTTTTTTACAAAAAGGGCGGGAAAACATAACGCAGATTAAACAGAGCATTGCCCATCTAATGATTTCTTTTTTTTGCATTGCCTTTAACCCATCGCAGATTAGCGTACCAAAACATTTACTTTGACAAATTTAGGAGGAGTTAGTGCACCGTTCCTGGAGATACTGCAAGACCAGGTCGATGCGTGGAGTGGACGGAGCAAGCCCCTATTCCATCTCCCTGTTCCAAAAATCAATTTAATATATGGTCCCCGGGTAGGGGACGTATCAGATATTAAACTGATAAGAACAGATACTACACTTGATCTTAGCCAAAAGGCCGAGAAGCGATAACCCCCATTATGGCCAGCGGGCACGCCCGGCGCGGCTGATACAGGACGCAGGGGGGTGGATGTTACTGTACTAGCATTTACAACACGTTGTCTGTGTTTGCATCAATTGTGCTTTGTTTAAAGACACTTATCCCCTAATTGCTCCTGATGAGCAGGTAGGTTGGCACCTTGCATGGTTGCCTCCGCCATCGGTGTGTGAACGTCTGAGTGAATGGGTAAAATGTGAGGAACAAATTGTAAAGCGCTATGTAAATGCAGCCATTTACACACACACACACACACACACGGACGTTTTTTTTTTTTTTTTTTTTTTTTTTTTACAAAAAGGGCGGGAAAACATAACGCAGATTAAACAGAGCATTGCCCATCTAATGATTTCTTTTTTTTGCATTGCCTTTAACCCATCGCAGATTAGCGTACCAAAAAATTTACTTTGACAAAGTTAGGAGGAGTTATTGCACCGTTCCTGGAGATACTGCAAGACCAGGTCGATGCGTGGAGTGGACGGAGCAAGCCCCTATTCCATCTCCCTGTTCCAAAAATCAATTTAATATATGGTCCCCGGGTAGGGGACGTATCAGATATTAAACTGATAAGAACAGATACTACACTTGATCTTAGCCAAAAGGCCGAGAAGCGATAACCCCCATTATGGCCAGCGGGCACGCCCGGCGCGGCTGATACAGGACGCAGGGGGGTGGATGTTACTGTACTAGCATTTACAACACGTTGTCTGTGTTTGCATCAATTGTGCTTTGTTTAAAGACACTTATCCCCTAATTGCTCCTGATGAGCAGGTAGGTTGGCACCTTGCATGGTTGCCTCCTGTTAGGAAATACCCTTATAGTTCTTTTATTGAATGAAGCAGTGAGACAAGTTGAGTCTGAAGTCTGGTGCCGCCAAGGTTTTTATCTCGAAGTACACAGAAAACACAGGAAGGACAGCTCTTCAATCCGGACCATCTGCTCGAATACACCCGCAGAATGATACTTGACCACAGACAGCCACATATTTTATACAGTATGGTACATAGGCCAACCTCTTTTCTACCTTGGTGATTGATAGCCGTCATGTCACAGTTTGAGGACACAGGATCTTATCAGAATGGTATTGTGTATGTCTCTCGGTGTGTTATGCATTGATGTCTATGTGATGTGCGCTTGTGTGTGTGTTAAAGTGAGAGACATGAGTTTGCATGTTTAGCTGGCACTTTCGACACTCTCGAACAAAAAAAGGGGGGGGGTGTGTATCTCTCTCTATGTGTGTGCATTAGTGTCTGCGTGATGTGTGCCTGTGTGTGTGTTAAATTGAGAGACATGAGTTTGCATGTCTAGGTGTCACTCTCGAACAAAAAAAAGGGGGGGGGTGTGTATCTCTCTCTATGTGTGTGCATTAGTGTCTGCGTGATGTGTCCGCAGAGTGTGTTAAAGTGTGTGTGCTGGTGTGTGTGTAGGCTTGTGCATGCTCCTGATATCATCATGCACCTGTTGTCCAGACTGTTTCAAAGGGGGGCCTATGTTTACACAGAGACCGTTTCATGGGGCGGCCTGTGTCTACACAGAGACATCTAACGTCAGTGTACAGCCTGAAGAAGATATTGACAACAGATCAATGAATTAAAACTATCAATCCCCCTTTTGACATATAAATCTATATGTCAACACAACAATTCATTGTGCACCCAACAATATGACACAACCATCAATCATCAAGACATACACCAAGCATGGACCTGTCAAAAGGCCAAGGTCAGGAACAAATAGAGTACATCTCCGGACATATACCTACATATCGGATGACCACCAATACTGCCATCAATACATCAGACCTGCACTTAATCCAAGAGGGCGTGTATATCATAGAAGCGTGAAGCTTAACTATACGGGGGCCCAGAGGCAAACATAGCACGAAGCGCATGGAATAGCAGAGACATGTGACAATTAGATGGTCCAGTGGTCATCCAGTAGCGTCCAGTGTCGTCAGGGCCGTAGATGGGCAGGCCATAGATCAAACACGTGAAAATACTAATTACAATTACCCAATATAACCCACAACTAACACGAGGATACAGTCATCAAGATTCACTGTATATTCATAAAGGAATGAAAACACAAAAAAAAATAACAATAAACTGACGTTGATATAACCTTAACCAGGACCTGTAAAATATGGAAATGATGCTTGACCGCTTTCGCACAATGTACATGCCTAAAATACTATGTAAGACAGTTCAGCCAGGTCAGTTTTCTTTTGCACAATATCAACCATATCTCAAGACAGTTCAGTTTCAGTTCAGTCACATTTCGCATAATTTCAATCAATTTATACTTTCTCATCTATTATTAATTTATTCAGTTGTCGTGTCCAATTCAGTTCAATTTTTTCAGTTGTTGTGTGGAGTCCAATTCAGTTCAATTTATTCAGTTGCTGTGTGGAGTCCACACAGAGTCCAAACACCGCAGGCCATCAGGCAGAGAGTGGCGAACGACACCGCAAGTCAGCCATCACCCCCAGAGGACACTGCATCATACTGAATTCAGGCCGAAGTCCTGTTGCCGGCCCCTCCCCCTCAATCCGGCACCAGCCCTATATTTTCAGGCGAGCAGCGAGCAACAGCTCGTGACATCGTCGGGGTTGTATTTCCCCCCCACCACCGGCGGAGAAGGGCCTCGGTACGGTTCTCAGCATGACCACAGCGTCCCTAATGAAGCGGATGACAGCTGACCGTTCCCCATCGCGTCCATGGTCGCTCAGCCTCTCCCCAACCCGATAGCCTGTTGGAAGAATCAAAGCACACAGAACACCACACAGCTTACTCAACAACCAGTACAATGCATCCAGACTTATTTATGAGAAAACCCATTGATTGAAATACATAAAAAAATGCGTAAAGAACCACTCAACTTTCAGATTCCGAGTTCCGGCACATCCGCGTCATACTTCGTCACCACCACCCAAACTCACAAAATGAAAAAGAAGCCCACATCAGAGATACATAAAAAATAATGCAATGATTTTCAATGGTTGCAATCTCTATGCCGAAGGATCATTAGAAAATCAGACTAAAATTCACATAAACCAAATCAAAACAAAACACACATTGTCCCACATCAGAGTATACAATATCCTATGAGTAGACAATATTCTAATGAGTATACCATAAAAAGGAAATAAAAAACAAAACACGCAACAATATCTTGACCCCATCCTCACAACCCTACCACGACCTCATAGAAACTTGCAGTTGGTTCCCCCACATCCTCATCCCCGGACGCCATCATGTCAGCAGAGTCCGGTGGCCCAGACACGGGGGACCCCAGCTGGACAGGAAAGAGACGGGGAGGAGAGCCGGCCGGCGCATCCTCCAAGGGCTCCTCATAGGCCGGTGCCTTGAGCACGGATCCTGCACTCGTCTCGTGGGCATCCTCTCCATCCCCCAACAGGGCCCCCAACTCGCCCATACACAGGGCCTCCAACTTGCCCATACCATGCATCCCCAACAGGGCCTCCAACTCGTCCATACCATACATCTCCAACATGGCCTCCAACTCGTCCATATCATACATACCACCCTCTCCATCGCCTACACACCCAGCCTCCCCCCCATTCACCATCATCTGGTACCCAGCATCCCCTTCATTCACCATCATCTGGTACTCCGGTACTTGCGCGAATCTCGTGTCAACCGCAGTCACAATAACTTTCTCACAGAGTTTCCTGATGCATGGAATACAACAGCATCCACATAGGACAAATAGTGCCACAGACGTTATGAGGGTTACCATCACTGACGCTATCAGCCCTTTCCACTGACCAAAATGTTTGCTCAACCATTCACTAACGACATTTGTCACTCCTGAATCAGTCGCCATACTTGCAGACAGGGTCCTCAGCCCCTTCAGGGCTCTGGTTACAGACCCATCACCGGCTGTGTTGTTGGGGAGGAAAATGCAGCATTGGTCCCCAAATAGCGAGCACACGCCCCCTTTCTCGGCCAAGAGCATATCTACAGCGATCCTATTTTGGTAGGCCATCAACGAAGTGGCTGATAATTGCTCAGACAGTCCCTCAATTGCATCACGAGTCATGTTCCCTAGCCTCTGTAGATTGAAATGAATATAATTGATTCGGTCCACATTCTTATTAGGGGTGATCCAGACGAAGATTGACTCGAACCCTGCAGCAATCTCGTCCACCAGCTTAAACTCGCTTGGTACCCCCCTTGGGATTCCTATTGCATCCACGTACGTAGGATTACCTGCATACAAATCAAAGCTTGCCGCTCTCCTCCTGCGGAAGAAATGCAGGGGATGCCTGACACGTATAGCAGCAGCAGCTCGTTCTATGTCAGCTACGGAAATAGAGGTTATTGTTACCGGGGCAACCAGTGAGATCAACGTACATGACCCTGTCCATGCCTTATCGAGCGTGTTCCTCAACTTTGTCCCTCCACAATACCAATAGATGTCCGCACGTGATTTTGTTAGTCTAGACACATTTTCCCAACGGGTAACATCTATGGTGATGTTGCACCACGTCTTGTCTATAGCACCCATCCTCTTCTCATCATTTGGTCGGATGTGATCGCGCCTATAGCACACATGATCACCTCGTATTGGATTGAACAAGGGGGGCCTTATGTCTTTGGGCGAGAGTGGGTAAACCCCGTCCAGGTATCTACACCCTTTACTGGGGTTATCAGTCATCATGAGTTCAGTCATGCACCAGGTCTCATTAATTGAAAACATAGAGGGTACCGTTAGTAACGCCGGTCTCGCTCCTGCACATATTACACATTCCCTTCTGGTTGCAGCCGCCGCATTTTCAGTGAAATCAATCCAATAATTCTTCTGGAAGAATCCAGTTTCCCTGGCAAATGCCCTCTCAATCGTGTCAGAGTCCCCTTTTACAGGTCCAACAACCAGGGAATTGTCAAGGTTTCGAATTACAGGCCTGGGTGGTACGGACAAGGGAGGTACTTCAAGGAGGTCCTCCTTGATTATTATGTGGAACAGAGCACTCGGAAAATCATTGGAGATAGAGGTAAGCCAAAACGACCCCCAGTCGTGTACACCGGGGTCTACAAGGGTTAAATCCAGAGGATTGCAGTTAGCTTTGGTACAGTTCCCGGGTCTAGGTAGTTTGGTGAATACCAGTCTCTGTATCAAGTCTCTACCACTGGACCTTCTCATGGTGGCGTCTATGGGTCGCGGTCCCTTCCTGGGATGTCGGGTGGCCCAGGCCGCCCTCTTGTAACTATCCCAGCAAGGATTAGTGTGGACCGGCTGGTCGTAGTAACTCAAGCATAATACGAACATCTCGTTCGTCATCAGCTGTTGGTATGTAACAGGGTTACCGTTGCACGTCAGGATCTCACATGCGTCAAATCTGTAGCTTGCCGTAGCTCCGATATTGAATCTAAACCTAGCGGGGGGGCGTGTCATCCTCCCAATGTCTTCCGACTCCCCTCTCTCATGGGATAACTTAGATACAGCAATAAACCTAGATGGATAAGGGCCCCCGGGCGTGTATGGCTCAGAAACGTCTCGTCTCTCCCGGCTGTGCTCAACCCTTGGCACACCAGAGCTAACATTACCAGAGATATCACATTTAGGATCAGATTTTGGGTTTGGGATGTCGAGCGGGAATGCTACAGCATACCGTAAATCCAATGGTGGGCCTGTATCAGAGGGGATTGCAGTTGTATTTCCTGCTTGTGTGTTCCTATAATATCTATCTACCCCCCATACGAAGGGAGCAATAACCAAGGCGGTCATTGCGACAATAATGAATATTATCTCGGTAGCTGAGCATCCCAACCCGGCAAGTGCCCTCTTACTCTTGGTAGCTGGACATCCCAACCTGGCGAGTGCCCCCTCACCCTTCAATTTGGTGTATTTGGACCCGGGCATTTTTGTCTCTAATCACTGGAAACTTCGGCCAGGTCCCTCCGTACTGCGTTAAGATCCCGCTCGGTGGGGTCTCTTGACTTACAAATATGTGTCTTATGCAGCCAATTACTGAGACGTTCCTCCCTAAGCCAGACCTTAACACAATGGGTAGTTACTTCTGCTACCTTGAACGGACCTAGCCAGCGTGGGTCAGACCAATTGAATTTGTTCACTTTTCTCATCACCCAGTCCCCAACTTCCACTGGGCTGGTTTCCACTTCTCTGTCGTCCTTGGTCAGTATCTCGATCACCTGTTGAGATATTGCCATTACAGCGTTGGTCATGCCTTTTACGTAATCACTCAATTCGGAGTGTGCCAGCACCAATGGTGGAGTAGTACTGGGCGCGGTCTGAAACGGGCACGGCATCTTCCTACCAGTAAGCACCTCATGAGGACTTACATTGAGAGTCGCAGAGGTGCTGGATCTCATGGTGAAGAGGACTATGGGAAGGGCTTCCGGCCAAGCCAAACTGGTTGCTTTGCAGACTTTTGCCAACCCTTCCTTGATAGTGCGGTTTGCCCTTTCTACCAGCCCCTGCGATGCGGGGTGGTACACAGCCCCGAATCGGTGTATTATACCGAAATGTTTCTCCACCTCCTGGAGGGCTTCATTAGAGAAGTGGGAACCATTATCGGACCGGATCGCTTCAACTAGCCCGAATCTGGGGATTAGTTCTCTGATTAGCCATTTAATCACTTCGGTTGCCTTCTCAGTCTTGGTGGGAATGGCCTCTACCCACCGGGAGAATGTGTCTACACACACTAACAGATACCTCTTCCCCTCCACCCGATGTTGCACTCCCATATCCGTAAAGTCTATGCAAATTTCTTTCCATGGTGCCGCCGGGGTGGGAAAACTACCGAGACCTGCTTTCAGTGCTGCCTTTGGGTTAAACTCACAGCATATCTCACATGATAACACAAAGTATTTACAAATATCCCTTAGGTGGGGGTGCCACCAGTGCTGGGAGATGAGGGTGTTAACCTTTGACCCTGCGCAGTGCCCTCTACTATGTGCTTCCTGACAGAGTAAGTTGAGTAGTCCAGCCGGAGCTACCACCTTCCCCTCATGGTTCCTATATATACCCTCCTGATCTCTGCTCGCTCCCTTCTCTAGCCACGCCTGCTTCTCCATGGGAGCCGCACCCTGCTGAAGTTCTCTGATTCGCTCACTCGTTAGTTCTCTCCCTTCTGGAGTGTCCTGTTTTCCTTTAGTTGGTTTCTGGACCAATTGCTTCTGCACAGTGGGGTCTCGGTATCCAGCAACGCGTTTAGCCTCCATATCAGCAGCGTTGTTCCCCTTTGTGATATATCCCTCCCCCTTTTGGTGTCCCTTGCATTTCAGTACAGCCACCTCAGCAGGTGCGGTCAATGCTTCGTAGAGTTTAGTAAGCTGTGTCAGATGCTTAACAGGTTCCCCTGACGAGGTGACATACCCCTTCCTCCCCCAATGCGGCATGTCAACATGAATCGCATGTGTGGCATACGCAGAGTCCGTATGCAAGTTTACCCGTTTACCCTCAGCTGCTAAACATGCTTCTGTTATCCCCACTAGTTCAGCCAACTGGGCTGACGCGGTCTGGGGTATTATGCCCGATGTCACTGTGGAGTATCCCCCATCCATTCCCAGTTCTACCACAGCATAGGATGAGATAAGTGCACCAGTGGGGCCATGATGACTGTGTCCGTCGCTAAACAGTGTCATGTCTGGTGAGTCGAGTGGGAGGTCAGACAGTGACTCATGCAGCTTCATCTCTTGTCGCGTTTGTTCAATACAGCAGTGGGTGTCTGCTCTGCATTCATGATCCTGTTCAGTTTCCATTTGCTCAGCCATGTTAACCCTATCTGTGCTGAAGTGTACATGGGTCATCCCTAAAATGCGCTTCAGGTTTTCCGTCCTATGGCTTGATAGTGTAAACGCACTAGCGTCTAAATATGCCTTGACACCATGCCCTGTATGTACAATGGTCTGATTGTCCATTGTGATGTGTGATGTCTTTTGTAAAGCCTTACCTATGGCTGCAATGTTACGAGTGCATGATGGATGACCCATCTCTATTTTATCTAGTCTAGTACTATAATACATCAGCACCTGTCGCCCCTTCTCTGTCTTCTGGTACAGGACTGAGTTACAGATCCCGCCCGTTTCGGAGACATCTAGATGAAAAGGTTCGGAGTAGTCAGGTGTGTGGAGAGAGCATGCTTCGGACATGGCTGTTTTAATCTCTATGAAGGCCCTCTCGGCCTCTCCGGTCCAGATCAATGGGGCTTTATAGTCTCGATATCCTGCCTCCGTCATCATCTGTCTCATAGGAGTCACATAATCAGCAAAGTTTGCTATGAAGTTCTTACTATACGTCACTAGTCCTAGAAACTTCATCATTTCTCGTACCGTGGTTGGTTTTGAGTAGTGCAGGATGTCATGTCTAGTGCTATTAGTCATCTCAGCGCCGTCTTGGCTGATTACCTTCTGGAGGAATACAACCTGTGGGCGTCCTACTTGGAGTTTTTCTCGAGACACCTTGTATCCATAGTGGGCTAAGAAGGCTAACACAGCCTGTGTCGCCGTCATGATATCAGCAGAGGTTTCAGCCGAGATCAAAATGTCGTCCACGTATTGGTAAATGGTAACGCCCTCCGGCAACTTAATGCCTTGAAGGTGTGTCTTCAATACATGATTAAAAATAGAAGGAGAGTCTATATATCCCTGGGGCAACCGGGAGTATGTGTATTGTTGCCCCTTGTAGGTGAATGCAAATAGTTCTTGACTCTCATCATCTATGGGGATACTGAAGAAGGCATTAGCAAGGTCAATACAGGTGAACCATATCTGTTCAGGTCTTTTTGCATTCAATATGGTGTATGGGTTTGGTGTATCATACTTAGTGGTCTCGACCACCTTATTGATTGGCCTGAGGTCCTGGATCATTCTATAATCCTTTTTACCTGGTTTGGGAACTGGATTTATAGCGGTGTTCCAGCGAGACCGGGTGGGGTGTATTACACCTCCAGATACTAGTCCCTTAATAGTATCTTTTATCCCGTCCTGCTGGGCTTCACTGAGCTTGTACTGAGCCCGAAATATGGGTGTGGTTCCTGGCTTAGTTTTAATCGAGATTGGATCTATCTTTAGCCGTCCAACATCCATTGGTCCCTGGGACCACAGTGATTGAGGTAGCGAATCTATCAGTGCATCAGTGTCGGGGTGGTCTGTGTTTTCACGTCCATGTGTTCTTGGTAAACGTTGTTTCTGGCATTCTACCGTGACCTCTGATTCGTGGGTTATTCGGTATGATTTAGTTCCTGGAGAGTACCAGAGTAAGTCATGCTGCGTTTTTTCCCAATCAGTAGCCTGCATGCATGCCTTAATCATGGGGCCTAGGTTTTTCGCTTCACCCCCTCTAGTAACCCCTAGGGTAAGGTGCGGACTAGAGGAGGTTCCTAGGTTATAATACTCAGCCTGTTGTGGGGTCAGTACCACCCCAGCCGCGGTGCCTGCTTCACCTACATATATATGTTCTATCCGGAGTCTAGGTTTTGCGTCATCTTGACCCTTTCCCCATCCCTCCCACAGGGCATCATAATTCTCATCCTCCACTAATGAGTAGAAGAACGTACAGTGCGGAGGGTCATTTGGGGCTTTTTGTAGGTACTGGGAAGAGATCCAGGGTTGCCATGTTTGGTTTGCGTCGTGGAGCTTGCTGCTGTTAAAATCCACGCACACTCCCCACCATACCTCAGCCATTGTGTCAGGGTGGGGCTGGCCAAACTGTGTCTGCTGGACCATTTGGTGCTTCATCACCTGCCATGGCGTGGCACATGTTAATGAACTCCCATCGGGGAATAATATGTCCATGCTAAGGGGGTGACACATTATCTCAATATTAAGAGAGCCCAGTATGTCTCTGCCTATCAAATTAAGTGGGCAGCTCTTAGCTAATAGAAATGAATGTTTAAATCTCTGTGTTCCCCAAACACAGTCGGTTGTCTTAGACAACGGCCACATTTCGGTGTTTCCCGAGAACCCAGTTACAGGGACGGCATCCTTTGAGTGTGGCAAGTGTGTGTTAAGTGTAGAATACCGTGCTCCTGTGTCCACCATAAATAAATGATCACGGCCGTTTATGGTTAACTTGACCATGGGTTCCATGAATAATTTATCTACGCTGGACAAATCGCCTGTGTGTGGGTCTGGGCCTCCCTATTGGTTCTGGAACATTTGGTGTGGCCCACCACGGGGCATTTGATTCGGGCCGGGCGCCTGGTGGGGCGGGGGCATTATGGCCCTGGCACCCCTCCCCCTTCTCCCTGAGTTGTAGGGACATTCGCGGGACCAATGACCAGGCATTCCACATGAAAAACAGGTTCCTGTCCCGGGCACTGGGGCGTCTCGCATCGGGGGGTAACCCCATGGTCCGCCGCCCCGCCCCCTTCCATACCCCCTCCCATACCCCCTCCCATACCCCCTCCCCCCCTGAGTTTGGAACCTCTCGTCACCCCTATCCCATTCGTCGTCCATGTTGGACATCTGGTACTCCGCTGGTGGGGGATACTGAAGGTATTGTGGGGTGTGAGGGGATTGACAGTATGGTTCCTCAAGAATTACTTGTGGCATCTGTCTATATGACTTGGCGCTATTCATTTTGTCTTTCATTTCTTTTGCCTGTCCCTTCAGAATATGCGACTGGAGATTAGCCAGTTCCTTTTCAGATTCTGCTCTCTCCTCCAATTCCACATCTATGTAATGGACTAGATGGGAGGACCAGAGTTCATGAGAGAACTCATTTATGCCAATAATACCTCTGAGCTTTGCTTGAACGTTCTTGTTCATGGACCCCTCAACTGCACCGCGAAACAGTTTATCCATGGTTGGGGTAGTGTAATCCCCGGTGCTATCTACCCACGTCTCCCTGACCCTGAGTATGTATTCCGTCCCGGTTTCATCAGGTTTCACTGGTAGGTTGTTCAATTCACACACATTCTGTTTCGTGGGGTATTTCTTCCTAAGTGCCGGCCATAATAGGTCAATCAGGTCACTTAGGGGGGTGTCATCTGGATCCCCCCTTGTATGTGCCTCAATTTCTACCCCCTCTAAGGCAGACCGAGAGGAGCAAGCAGCGAACACTTTACGAAAATCCCCCATGGCCGGTTCATGCCCCACACATGTGTCTAAATATGCCTTGATAAACATGGTTGCACCCTTATTGATGTCCGGCATACTCTCCTTCATGAGTGTTACGTCTCGGAGTGCCATTGGCGAGAATGTCGTGGTGACCCTACCAGTACCGGACGATTTGCTATGTGTGAGGGGCATCATATAGGCTCTATCGGGTCCCACCAGATTGTACACATTACTACCATACCTAGTCGGTGGGGCCCGAGTCCTATCTACCCGTTCCAGGTCCCTCCGTGTTGCTGGCGTGGAGGTCAATGGGGGTGACTGTTGGAGGTGACTCCCCACCCAGTCTTGTACCCCCTGGGTTTGTCTATTCTGAGGCGTGCCCGTAACCAGTACCGATTGTAGCTGAGTTATAAGGTCCTGCACCTCGGCTAATCCTATGCTACTTACGTCACTTGGGCCGGCACCTAAGTTGGCTCCTGGTGCCGAGGTCTGGTTATCTATACACCCCACGGGCCCCCCGGTCGATTCTCTGATACTTGCGCCACTTGAGCTGGCGCCCGAACTGGTTCCTAGTGCCGAGTTCTGGGTGTCTATCCTATACCCCGATCCTATGACACTTGTGTCACTTGAGCTGGCACCTGAGTTGGTTCCTTGTGCCGAGGTCTGCGTGCCTACTCTATACCCCACAGGCCCAGCTTGGTTTGTTCCTGCGTATGGACTGGGCGTGAGATTACTACTATGTTCCGCCACTTCTGTCAGGTATCGTAGGGTATCGTCCTCCCTAACACTATTGCCACCGGATGGTCCGGTATCCAATAGCCCTGCTCTGATCACAACCAAAGGTCCCATAAATGCTGGTGCAGGTGTTGTCAGGGGCATTTTTAATGGCACCTGTGCATCTGCATATGGTGGTGGTCGACTAGAGAATGGATTGGTCGTGCTAAACACAGGAGCTGTTGGAGTGAATGGGGGAGCCTCAGCCGCTATGAGGTTATCAATCACCCTCTCTGCTGCCCTTTCTTCCATCTGCATAGTCAGTTTAACCTCTCCCAAAAAACAGGAGCAGTCAGCTAGGAATGACTCGGCCTCGGCTAGCTCCTGCTTAGCTTTAGACTTTACTTTGAAACCGTAGGTTTTCATTCCTTGCAAAACAGCCATCGCATTAGCTACTCTCGTGGCTGCTTGGCCTGCACATGTGCCAAGCTTCCCTTTTACCGGCGCCTTCTCCGTCCATTGTCCAAACACTCCGACCTTTTGGACCCGTTCCGCCCATTGTACAAATCTTGTACTGGCTTTGTCTCTTTCTTTGTCGGCTACTTTACCCAGCCAACGTGAATGTGTGTCTACTAATACTCGTCCGACGCTACCCGGCTCACACGACCTCCACTTTTGTATAATGCGTTCCGCCATTTTATTACAACCTCAATTAAAAGAGGAAGGGGGGGAGAGAGACAAGAGAGAGTCAGAGAGAGAGAGAGAGAGACAGAGAAAAAGACAGAGAGAGGGGTATGTGTGTGTGTGTGTGTGTGTGTGTGTGTGTGTGTGTGTGTGTGTGTGTGTGTGTGTGTGTGTGTGTGTGTGTGTGTGTGTGTGTGTGTGAGGAGTGAGTGAGTGAGTGAGTGAGTGAGTGAGTGAGTGAGTGAGTGAGTGAGTGAGTGAGTGAGTGTGTGAGTGAGCGAGCGAGCGAGCGAGCGAGTGAGTGAGTGAGTGAGTGAGTGAGTGAGTGAGTGAGTGAGTGAGTGAGTGAGTGAGTGAGTGAGTGAGTGAGTGAGTGAGTGAGTGAGTGAGTGAGTGAGTGAGTGAGTGTGAGTGAGTGAGTGAGTGAGTGAGTGAGTGAGTGTGAGTGAGTGAGTGAGTGAGTGAGTGAGTGAGTGAGTGAGTGAGTGAGTGAGTGAGTGAGTGAGTGAGTGAGTGAGTGAGTGAGTGAGTGAGTGAGTGAGTGAGTGAGTGAGTGAGTGAGTGAGTGAGTGAGTGAGTGAGTGAGTGAGTGAGTGAGTGAGTGAGTGTGTGTGTGTGTGTGTGTGTGTGTGTGTGTGTGAGTGAGTGAGGTGTGTGTGTATGGGGGCCTTGTTATTACCTGGTACAACCCAATATCAGAACGTGCTTACTAACAACTCCAATATAATCCTCTTAATTATATTACCCAGTGTTTGAAAGTTAATTAAATGTGGGATAATACCAACCCCTTTAAATAACGCCCTGAACTATATATTTGTCTTTCCTCTAAACAATATACTTATATTTTCAAAAATAAGATAGAAACATGCAGTAGAAAAATGGGAGAGTGTTTGAAAGTTAATTAAATGTGGGATAATACCAACCCCTTTAAATAAGCCCCTGAACTATATATTTGTCTTTCCTCTAAACAATATACTTATATTTTCAAAAATAAGATAGAAACATGCAGTAGAAAAATGGGAGAGTCAGCGAGAGAGCGGGTGAGGTACGAGAGAGTGAGAGAGAGAGACAGAGAGAGAGAGAGAGAAATGGCTCGTGTTGTTGTAGTTTTCAGTAGAAAAATGGGAGAGTGTTTGAAAGTTAATTAAATGTGGGATAATACCAACCCCTTTAAATAACCCCCTGAACTATATATTTGTCTTTCCTCTAAACAATATACTTATATTTTTAAAAATAAGATAGAAACATGCAGTAGAAAAATGGGAGAGTGTTTGAAAGTTAATTAAATGTGGGATAATACCAACCCCTTTAAATAACCCCCTGAACTATATATTTGTCTTTCCTCTAAACAATATACTTATATTTTCAAAAATAAGATAGAAACATGCAGTAGAAAAATGGGAGAGTCAGCGAGAGAGCGGGTGAGGTACGAGAGAGTGAGAGAGAGAGACAGAGAGAGAGAGAGAGAAATGGCTCGTGTTGTTGTAGTTTTCAGTAGAAAAATGGGAGAGTGTTTGAAAGTTAATTAAATGTGGGATAATACCAACCCCTTTAAATAACCCCCTGAACTATATATTTGTCTTTCCTCTAAACAATATACTTATATTTTCAAAAATAAGATAGAAACATGCAGTAGAAAAATGGGAGAGTCAGCGAGAGAGCGGGTGAGGTACGAGAGAGTGAGAGAGAGAGACAGAGAGAGAGAGAGAGAAATGGCTCGTGTTGTTGTAGTTTTCTCGACGACGTACAGCAAGCGGCACCAACGTAATATGATTATGTTGAATGTGTGTGAGAGAATGTGTGTGTGTGTATTTAGATGCGTTGGGGTACAGAAAGAGAGAGAGATAGAGAGAGAGAAGGAGGAAGAAGAGAGTTATAGAGAGAGGCAGAGGGGGGGGGGGGGAGGAGAAGGAGACGGAGTGTGAGGAGGTGAGTTATGGAGAGAGAGAGGGGGGAAGTAGGAGGAATGTGAGGAAGTCCGGGTGAGTTATAGAGAGAGGGGGGGAAGTTGAGTTATAGAGAGAGTACGAGGAGGAGGAGAGAGAGAAAAAAAAAATCACCCTAACCACACAGCTTTATCACAACCTCCAATCGCTTGCGCTATTGAACTATTATCCGACCTATTTAAGTAACGTGTCCCTCCACTTTTGGGGGTCCGTTCAACTATGCTAAAGATGTTTCCTTCACTTGCTCCAGCTAAACCTGGGATTCAATACAAATTCACTATCCCCTAATGTCCCAACCCCGTCCGTGGATATTAATCTCAAAAGCCTGTATGTCGTTCAAATCGTTGCTATAATAACCAGCCAATCTTCTACCCCTTATGGGGCGGGCCTTGTTGAAGAATATAGCACCAATTCGTCTTACATCTAAGCTTTTCTGTTAAGATTCAATAACATGCCACCCGCCTTAACATTCATACAGAATCAATTTATAGGCCTTCAACCTCCGTTTGGGACTTTAACCAGATTTATAGGCCTTCAACCTCCCGTTGGGACTTTAACCAGCGTTATAGGCCTTCAACCTCCCGTTGGGACTTCAACCCTATTCATAGGCCTTCAACCTCCGTTTGGGACTTTAACCAGATTTATAGGCCTTCAACCTCCCGTTGGGACTTTAACCAGCGTTATAGGCCTTCAACCTCCCGTTGGGACTTCAACCCTATTCATAGGCCTTCAACCTCTGTTTGGGACTTTAACCAGATTTATAGGCCTTCAACCTCCCGTTGGGATTTTAACCCTTTTTTGGATAGACCTTAGGGCCTCACAGATGTCAGCAGACGCAGGTATTTCTTTTCTTATCAAAATGACAAAAAATAAAAAATAAAAATAATAATAATAATTCTAAATGACAAAAAAATTCTAAATGACAAAAAAAATAATTCTAAATTTAGATTTTTGCCAATCTGTAGTTACTTTTAAAGGCTGGAATTTTGCCTACCGTTTTGTCATTTGAAGAAAAAACACCGGCGTCCGCTTTAACCTGGGCGGCTTTCCTTCAGCCGTCACTCCTTGTCTCTCCAGGACGATTTGCAGAGAGGAGAGAAAAAATACAGATTATAGATCAATTATTCCTGTGCTCTCACATATACCAATATTCAGAACAAATCATAAATTTAGAGTTTTCAATGTGCAGGAATTTCAGTTAAATAGGTGTAACCTGCTCACCTTTTCAATTTTTTAGCGCTTGTTTTGTCACTGAAGACGAGACACCTTGGTTGGGACTCCAGACGACAACTGGTTCACCGCGATCAATCCAATCCCGAGACGAGCCCCCATTTGTTAGGAAATACCCTTATAGTTCTTTTATTGAATGAAGCAGTGAGACAAGTTGAGTCTGAAGTCTGGTGCCGCCAAGGTTTTTATCTCGTAGTACACAGAGAACACAGGAAGGACAGCTCTTCAATCCGGACCATCTGCTCGAATACACCCGCAGAATGATACTTGACCACAGACAGCCACATATTTTATACAGTATGGTACATAGGCCAACCTCTTTTCTACCTTGGTGATTGATAGCCGTCATGTCACAGTTTGAGGACACAGGATCTTATCAGAATGGTATTGTGTATGTCTCTCGGTGTGTTATGCATTGATGTCTATGTGATGTGCGCTTGTGTGTGTGTTAAAGTGAGAGACATGAGTTTGCATGTTTAGCTGGCACTTTCGACACTCTCGAACAAAAAAAGGGGGGGGGTGTGTATCTCTCTCTATGTGTGTGCATTAGTGTCTGCGTGATGTGTGCCTGTGTGTGTGTTAAATTGAGAGACATGAGTTTGCATGTCTAGGTGTCACTCTCGAACAAAAAAAGGGGGGGGGTGTGTATCTCTCTCTATGTGTGTGCATTAGTGTCTGCGTGATGTGTCCGCAGAGTGTGTTAAAGTGTGTGTGCTGGTGTGTGTGTAGGCTTGTGCATGCTCCTGATATCATCATGCACCTGTTGTCCAGACTGTTTCAAAGGGGGGCCTATGTTTACACAGAGACCGTTTCATGGGGCGGCCTGTGTCTACACAGAGACATCTGACGTCAGTGTACAGCCTGAAGAAGATATTGACAACAGATCAATGAATTAAAACTATCAACAGTCAACATATTCTTAAATAATAGCGCTGCCCGAGGCGGGGCATGATACAGTCAACATATAGCAAAAGAGAGAGCGAGAGAGAGCTCCCGTTCTACAGTCAATATACAGTGTACAGAGAGAGAGAGAGAGAGACACATTGGAAATAAATTGAAATGCTATTTGGCCCTAAACAGAGAGTACACAGTGGCAGAATACCTGAGCACTGTGACTGAAGATCCTTGAGCACAGCCTAGCCATCGAGAAAGGCCGCCATTATAGGCAGACTGTGTGTGTTAGAAAGAGAGAGAGAGAGAGAACATGTGTGTTTGTCATGTGTGTGTGTGTGTTAGAGAGAGACTAGAGCATGTATGAGAGATTCAAAAGGACAAAGATCAACACTTAAATCCAAGAGAGAGAGAGAGAGAGAGAGAGAGAGAGAGAGAGAGAGAGAGAGAGAGAGAGACACACATTGGAAAGAAATTGAAATGCTATTTGGCCCTAAACAGAGAGTACACAGTGGCAGAATACCTGAGCACTGTGACTGAAGATCCTTGAGCACAGCCTAGCCATCGAGAAAGGCCGCCATAGGCAGACTGTGTGTGTTAGAAAGAGAGTGAGAGAGAGAGAGAACATGTGTGTTTGTCATGTGTGTGTGTGTTAGAGAGAGACTAGAGCATGTATGAGAGATCCAAAAAGACAAAGATCAACACTTAAATCCAACAAGAAGAGGGTCTATACCAGAGAAACCAAAGCAGCAAGGAGCCAATGGCCGACATCAGCTAAATAGGCTAGCCAGGTACTGTGACACCAGGCCACACACAGCTTTGGCCAACGGCCCAACGCTACCCAAGCTACACAAACGACCATTCACACACAGCACATGTCGTATCTCCAAATGTTGTGAAGTAGCATATGTTTTGCCTGGAAAAAAACATCGTTATTAACAAAACATTCGGGAGGGGAAGGAAGGAAGAGTGGGGTAATGTCATGACATCTTACCTGCACGAGGAACGCAGGGTGAAAGGCCGCAACACAGGTCTCCACGTTGACGAAAGGCCTCTCGCTGTCGGGACAAATAAGCTATGGCCAGAGCCTTGTCATGGTGCAGGCCCGACTACATCTTCTGTCAAAGATGATGTCGTAGTCAGAGTGCCAGGGCCTGCTATTCTCAAGGCTAACTGATAGCATCAAACGAACGTTCCCAGCTGACGCTAAACAGCTAACTGGCTAACAGTTAGCTCAATCAGGCACCTGGCTGTATGTAGCCGCATAGCTTGCTTCTGCGTTCTGCAAGCTATGCGGCTACATACAGCCAGGTGCTCTCACCAGGCACACACCGTTAGCTACTAGTAGTACTATATTAGCTAGTCGACCAGTTTGGCTCCAGAGAGAGAGAAAGAGAGATAGGTCAGGTCCACGGCGGGAATATAATCATAGGTTGACTCACCATAACGCAGTATCAACGCGGCGCCAATGGTAAAGTTGGAAGGAGACTTTCTTGGCCCACGGTGTAATTTCTTCTTCTTCTTCTTCGAGTACTTTCCGGCAGACTGGACACCTTTCGGCGTATTGCTGCCTAACAGATTTATCTGCTCACAAGTTCTCTTCTCCTTCTTTTGAAAAGACATCCACTCGCCTCGCCTCGCTCCTCTGAATAGGTTAGCTAACGCTAGTTAGCCTTTAGCTAAGCTAGCTACTAGCCGACATCATCATGGCTATACCATGACAAGGCTCCGGCCATTTGTCCCGCTAGCGAGAGGCCTTTCGTTAACGTTCCTTGGTGACCGACCGACTGATAATGACCGACCTCTTTCTTCGTCTTGGCTGGCATAACTAAGCATAATAGTCAAAAGCTGCACGCGCGAAATAGTCAAACGCAGCTGACTCACGCCGGCGTACTACACATGATGTAAGTAAAACCACTCCCTTCGTTGAAACCAATAGTATGTCTGCTGCAGAACCCCAGAGGCTGAGCAGGACTGCAGACCCAGGAACAAGTCAGACACATTCTACAAACGTGTCTAATGTGAAATATATAAGCATATAAGCAAAACTAGATTTTAGGTCTGTGATGAAAAAGGGCCTCGCGGGAAGGGGGGCCTCGCAAAAAAAAAAAAAAAAAAATAATAATAATAAAAAAAAAATAAAAAAAAATTGCGAGGCCCCCCTTCCCGCTAGGCCCTGTGCGACCGCACTGCTCGCACACCCCCTGAGGCGGCCCTGATCCCTTACATAATACATTTGTTTTGTATAATTCCATAGTATAAGTATTTATAGGCATGTTAGACTTTTGGCATTGGAAGTGGGTTTATTCACTTAGCGCTTATCCTTATCAAGAGGCACAAGTATCTTGTGTGTGATTAGAAACCCATTACAGGGACCTTGGCACCATCGATGACATGGCCTACACTGTAGTAGATCTTCTCATCTTGAAGAACAAACAGCCCAGATTCCTCCCTGCTCTTAAGTCACTACGTGTGAATAGCTGCTAGTATTTGGTGATGAAACAAAGTGAGTACTGTAGGCGTGAGCTGGTCTTGTACAGACCTCTCGTACTGCATCACACAGTTGTAGTCGTAGGGGGTTCCCTGGTTCAGAGTCTGGATCTTGTTGAAGTTGTACTTCATGTCTGAGTGGATGAGAGAGAATAGGTGTATATCAATTAATTAGAAATAATTAACGCAAAGGGTCCAGTACAATAAACAGTTTATGGATCAATAGATGATCGGACCATCAAAGAATACAGACCTAGTATATAAAATAAAGTATATAAAATAAAATATGTTGATCATCCTCGATTTGTTTGATAAAGAACTACTATTGAAATCACAGAATAGAAAGTCCACTACAAAAACCAGAGAGAGAGACTGTAGCACGCTGACAGATTGGGTGCTGGAGGTGTAGGGTGTAGATCTCACCGTCGATGATGTTCTCATACTGGACTCTGATGTGGCTGTCTCTGTCACTGCGGGTCTGCTCGTGGTTGAAGCCCAGCGCGTGGAGCAGCTCGTGCTGGACGGTGCTGTGGTACAGGCAGCCCTGACGGCTCAGAGACACCACCTACTTGCCCCCGGTGCGGCCCACCCAGGAGTAGCACCTGGTGACATACGGATGATGATTGACAATATATTATTATTATTATATATTATCACATGTGAAGGGAATAGAGTCACACACTGTAACGTGTCTGGCTGTGGGACGTCAACTTGTCAGCATCAAAATAACTGCACCAGGATAGCTTAGCTTAGCAAGTAGCTAATCAGACGCTTCTTGGATTTGGTACACACCCATTTATTATCAAAATATAAGGTTAGGCTTATGACCATACAATGCCTGGTCATACGGCTTTATATTAATTCAATGTACATATTAAATAATAGTTTCACAGACACATCGTTACTAGAGAACTAGACAAGTTAACGCTGTACTGAACGGCACTGGCTCAAGTTAAATTAAACCTGTTACTACATCAGGTACAAACAAGGAGCGTGACGATTCTAAGAGACAAGCCACGTTATTCAAAATTGCTTTGTCTCTTTGACAATCAACGTTTTCCCAAAACCATCTACAATCCTAGATTGTAAATTGGTGCAAGAAAGGCAAATTAATACAATTACAAGACAATAGAATATTTTGCGCCGAGATGCTTTAGTGAAACTCAGCCTCGGTTTGTCAGGTGTCCTCCTACCCGCTCAGGGACTCGATGCTCAGCCAATCAGTGTCGCTGCTCTGAGTGACTGAATGAAAACTTTATTAACAGATTGCAGAATGGGTACAATACAGTACGGCTCAATACAAACAATTGTTAAGAGGATGCAGACCAGAAAAATACTTTTGTCTTGTTTACATCAGGGTTCCCCATTTTCAATTCATCAATACATTTATTACATACAGATATACAGTAGGCCTACTGTGTAAGAAAAAGAGATAATAAAAAAATATATACATCCGAAGGGGAAGAAACTGTACATTGGAGGGGGTTGGGT